>NC_142661.1:9863810-9951655 GCF_026168435.1 Sesamum indicum
CTTTAATAAAATCGTGCAAAAGTTTTGAACGTTGTCAGAATTCGACGAAACATGACCCAACCGTTAGTCTAGACCCAAGAATTTGTGGGGTAAATTTGCTAAGCGTAATATTACCTACAAGTTAGTATAAAAGGGACACAAACTTGCTAAAATAAAACCGTGCAAAACAGCTATATTTTGAACGTTCACAGAATTCGAGGAAACTTGACCCAACCGTAGGTCTAGACCGAAGCATTTGTGTGGTAAATTTTCTAAGAGTAATAATACCTACAAGTTAGTATAAAAGGAAAACAAACTTGCTTTAATAAAACCGTGCAAAACAGCTAAATTTTGAACGTTCTCAGAATTCCACGAAACATAACCCAACCGTAGGTCTAGAACCAAGAATTTGTGTGGTTAATAATACCTACAAGTTAGTGTAAAAGGAAAACAAATTTGCTTCTAATAAAATTGTGCAAAACAGCTAACTTTTGAACGTTCTACGAATTCGACGAAACTTGTCCCAAACATTGGTCCATATCCAAGCATTTGTGTTGTATATTTGCTATGCTTAATAATAACTACAAGTTAGTATAAAAGGAAAATGAATTTGCTTTATAAAACCGTGCAAAAAAACTAAATTTTGAGCGTTCTCAAAATTCGACGAAACTTGACACAAACGTTGGTCTACGCCCAAGAATTTGTGTGGTAATTTTGGAAAGCATAATAACAACTACAAGTTAGTACAAAAGCGAAACAAACATGCTTTAATAAACTCGTGCAAAACAGCTAAATTTTAACGTTCACAGAATTCGACGAAACTTGACACAAACGTTGGTCCAGAGCTGCGAATTTGTGTGGTAAATTGGCTAAGCGTAATAATAACTACAAGTTAGTATAAAAGGGAAATAAACTTGCTTTAATAAAATCGTGCAAAAGAGCTTACTTTTGAACATTGTCAGAATTCGACGAAACATGACCAACCGTTGGTCTAGACCCAAGAATTTGTGGGGTAAATTTGCTAAGCGTAATATTACCTACAAGTTAGTATAAAAGGAAAACAAACTTGCTTTAATAAATCCGTGCAAAACAGCTATATTTTGAACGTTCACAGAATTCGAGGAAACTTGACCCAACCGTAGGTCTAGACCGAAGCATTTGTGTGGTAAATTTTCTAAGAGTAATAATACCTACAAGTTAGTATAAAAGGAAAACAAACTTGCTTTAATAAAACCGTGCAAAACAGCTAAATTTTGAACGTTCTCAGAATTCCACGAAACATAACCCAACCGTAGGTCTAGAACCAAGAATTTGTGTGGTTAATAATACCTACAAGTTAGTGTAAAAGGAAAACAAATTTGCTTTAATAAAATTGTGCAAAACAGCTAACTTTTGAACGTTCTACGAATTCGACGAAACTTGTCCCAAACATTGGTCTATATCCAAGCATTTGTGTTGTGTATTTGCTAAGCTTAATAATAACTACAAGTTAGTATAAAAGGAAAATGAATTTGCTTTATAAAACCGTGCAAAAAAACTAAATTTTGAGCGTTCTCAAAATTCGACGAAACTTGACACAAATGTTGTTCTACGCCCAAGTATTTGTTGTGGTAATTATGGAAACCATAATAACAACTACAAGTTAGTACAAAAGGGAAACAAATTTTCATTAATAAAATCGTGCAAAACAGCTAAATTTTAACGTTCACAGAATTCGACGAAACTTGACACAAACGTTGGTCTAGAGCTGCGAATTTGTATGGTAAATTGGCTAAGCGTAATAATAACTACAAGTTAGTATAAAAGGGAAATAAACTTGCTTTAATAAAATCGTGCAAAAGTTTTGAACGTTGTCAGAATTCGACGAAACATGACCCAACCGTTAGTCTAGACCCAAGAATTTGTGGGGGTAAATTTGCTAAGCGTAATATTACCTACAAGTTAGTATAAAAGGAAAACAAACTTGCTTTAATAAATCCGTGCAAAACAGCTATATTTTGAACGTTCACAGAATTCGAGGAAACTTGACCCAACCGTAGGTCTAGACCGAAGCATTTGTGTGGTAAATTTTCTAAGAGTAATAATACCTACAAGTTAGTATAAAAGGGAAACAAAAATAAAGCCGTACAAAACAGCTAAATTTTGGGCGTTCTCAGAATTCCACGAAACATAACCCAACCGTAGGTCTAGAACCAAGAATTTGTCTGGTTAATAATACCTACAAGTTAGTGTAAAAGGAAAACAAATTTGCTTTAATAAAATTATGCAAAACAGCTAACATTCGAACGTTCTACGAATTCGACGAAACTTGTTCCAAACATTGGTCTATATCCAACCATTTGTGTTGTATATTTGCTAAGCTTAATAATAACTACAAGTTAGTACAAAAGGGAAACAAACTTGCTTTAATAAAATCGTGCAAAACAGCTAAATTTTAACGTTCACAGAATTCGACGAAACTTGACACAAATGTTGGTCCAGAGCTGCGAATTTGTGTGGTAAATTGGCTAAGCGTAATAATAACTACAAGTTAGTATAAAAAGGAAATAAACTTGCTTTAATAAAATCGTGCAAAAGTTTTGAACGTTGTCAGAATTCGACGAAACATGACCCAACCGTTAGTCTAGACCCAAGAATTTGTGGGGTAAATTTGCTAAGCGTAATATTACCTACAAGTTAGTATAAAAGGGACACAAACTTGCTAAAATAAAACCGTGCAAAACAGCTATATTTTGAACGTTCACAGAATTCGAGGAAACTTGACCCAACCGTAGGTCTAGACCGAAGCATTTGTGTGGTAAATTTTCTAAGAGTAATAATACCTACAAGTTAGTATAAAAGGAAAACAAACTTGCTTTAATAAAACCGTGCAAAACAGCTAAATTTTGAACGTTCTCAGAATTCCACGAAACATAACCCAACCGTAGGTCTAGAACCAAGAATTTGTGTGGTTAATAATACCTACAAGTTAGTGTAAAAGGAAAACAAATTTGCTTCTAATAAAATTGTGCAAAACAGCTAACTTTTGAACGTTCTACGAATTCGACGAAACTTGTCCCAAACATTGGTCCATATCCAAGCATTTGTGTTGTATATTTGCTATGCTTAATAATAACTACAAGTTAGTATAAAAGAGAAAATGAATTTGCTTTATAAAACCGTGCAAAAAAACTAAATTTTGAGCGTTCTCAAAATTCGACGAAACTTGACACAAACGTTGGTCTACGCCCAAGAATTTGTGTGGTAATTTTGGAAAGCATAATAACAACTACAAGTTAGTACAAAAGCGAAACAAACATGCTTTAATAAACTCGTGCAAAACAGCTAAATTTTAACGTTCACAGAATTCGACGAAACTTGACACAAACGTTGGTCCAGAGCTGCGAATTTGTGTGGTAAATTGGCTAAGCGTAATAATAACTACAAGTTAGTATAAAAGGGAAATAAACTTGCTTTAATAAAATCGTGCAAAAGAGCTTACTTTTGAACATTGTCAGAATTCGACGAAACATGACCAACCGTTGGTCTAGACCCAAGAATTTGTGGGGTAAATTTGCTAAGCGTAATATTACCTACAAGTTAGTATAAAAGGAAAACAAACTTGCTTTAATAAATCCGTGCAAAACAGCTATATTTTGAACGTTCACAGAATTCGAGGAAACTTGACCCAACCGTAGGTCTAGACCGAAGCATTTGTGTGGTAAATTTTCTAAGAGTAATAATACCTACAAGTTAGTATAAAAGGAAAACAAACTTGCTTTAATAAAACCGTGCAAAACAGCTAAATTTTGAACGTTCTCAGAATTCCACGAAACATAACCCAACCGTAGGTCTAGAACCAAGAATTTGTGTGGTTAATAATACCTACAAGTTAGTGTAAAAGGAAAACAAATTTGCTTTATAAAATTGTGCAAAACAGCTAACTTTTGAACGTTCTACGAATTCGACGAAACTTGTCCCAAACATTGGTCTATATCCAAGCATTTGTGTTGTGTATTTGCTAAGCTTAATAATAACTACAAGTTAGTATAAAAGGAAAATGAATTTGCTTTATAAAACCGTGCAAAAAAACTAAATTTTGAGCGTTCTCAAAATTCGACGAAACTTGACACAAATGTTGTTCTACGCCCAAGTATTTGTGTGGTAATTATGGAAACCATAATAACAACTACAAGTTAGTACAAAAGGGAAACAAATTTTCATTAATAAAATCGTGCAAAACAGCTAAATTTTAACGTTCACAGAATTCGACGAAACTTGACACAAACGTTGGTCTAGAGCTGCGAATTTGTATGGTAAATTGGCTAAGCGTAATAATAACTACAAGTTAGTATAAAAGGGAAATAAACTTGCTTTAATAAAATCGTGCAAAAGTTTTGAACGTTGTCAGAATTCGACGAAACATGACCCAACCGTTAGTCTAGACCCAAGAATTTGTGGGGTAAATTTGCTAAGCGTAATATTACCTACAAGTTAGTATAAAAGGAAAACAAACTTGCTTTAATAAATCCGTGCAAAACAGCTATATTTTGAACGTTCACAGAATTCGAGGAAACTTGACCCAACCGTAGGTCTAGACCGAAGCATTTGTGTGGTAAATTTTCTAAGAGTAATAATACCTACAAGTTAGTATAAAAGGGAAACAAAAATAAAGCCGTACAAAACAGCTAAATTTTGGGCGTTCTCAGAATTCCACGAAACATAACCCAACCGTAGGTCTAGAACCAAGAATTTGTCTGGTTAATAATACCTACAAGTTAGTGTAAAAGGAAAACAAATTTGCTTTAATAAAATTATGCAAAACAGCTAACATTCGAACGTTCTACGAATTCGACGAAACTTGTTCCAAACATTGGTCTATATCCAACCATTTGTGTTGTATATTTGCTAAGCTTAATAATAACTACAAGTTAGTACAAAAGGGAAACAAACTTGCTTTAATAAAATCGTGCAAAACAGCTAAATTTTAACGTTCACAGAATTCGACGAAACTTGACACAAATGTTGGTCCAGAGCTGCGAATTTGTGTGGTAAATTGGCTAAGCGTAATAATAACTACAAGTTAGTATAAAAAGGAAATAAACTTGCTTTAATAAAATCGTGCAAAAGTTTTGAACGTTGTCAGAATTCGACGAAACATGACCCAACCGTTAGTCTAGACCCAAGAATTTGTGGGGGTAAATTTGCTAAGCGTAATATTACCTACAAGTTAGTATAAAAGGGACACAAACTTGCTAAAATAAAACCGTGCAAAACAGCTATATTTTGAACGTTCACAGAATTCGAGGAAACTTGACCCAACCGTAGGTCTAGACCGAAGCATTTGTGTGGTAAATTTTCTAAGAGTAATAATACCTACAAGTTAGTATAAAAGGAAAACAAACTTGCTTTAATAAAACCGTGCAAAACAGCTAAATTTTGAACGTTCTCAGAATTCCACGAAACATAACCCAACCGTAGGTCTAGAACCAAGAATTTGTGTGGTTAATAATACCTACAAGTTAGTGTAAAAGGAAAACAAATTTGCTTCTAATAAAATTGTGCAAAACAGCTAACTTTTGAACGTTCTACGAATTCGACGAAACTTGTCCCAAACATTGGTCCATATCCAAGCATTTGTGTTGTATATTTGCTATGCTTAATAATAACTACAAGTTAGTATAAAAGGAAAATGAATTTGCTTTATAAAACCGTGCAAAAAAACTAAATTTTGAGCGTTCTCAAAATTCGACGAAACTTGACACAAACGTTGGTCTACGCCCAAGAATTTGTGTGGTAATTTTGGAAAGCATAATAACAACTACAAGTTAGTACAAAAGCGAAACAAACATGCTTTAATAAACTCGTGCAAAACAGCTAAATTTTAACGTTCACAGAATTCGACGAAACTTGACACAAACGTTGGTCCAGAGCTGCGAATTTGTGTGGTAAATTGGCTAAGCGTAATAATAACTACAAGTTAGTATAAAAGGGAAATAAACTTGCTTTAATAAAATCGTGCAAAAGAGCTTACTTTTGAACATTGTCAGAATTCGACGAAACATGACCAACCGTTGGTCTAGACCCAAGAATTTGTGGGGTAAATTTGCTAAGCGTAATATTACCTACAAGTTAGTATAAAAGGAAAACAAACTTGCTTTAATAAATCCGTGCAAAACAGCTATATTTTGAACGTTCACAGAATTCGAGGAAACTTGACCCAACCGTAGGTCTAGACCGAAGCATTTGTGTGGTAAATTTTCTAAGAGTAATAATACCTACAAGTTAGTATAAAAGGAAAACAAACTTGCTTTAATAAAACCGTGCAAAACAGCTAAATTTTGAACGTTCTCAGAATTCCACGAAACATAACCCAACCGTAGGTCTAGAACCAAGAATTTGTGTGGTTAATAATACCTACAAGTTAGTGTAAAAGGAAAACAAATTTGCTTTAATAAAATTGTGCAAAACAGCTAACTTTTGAACGTTCTACGAATTCGACGAAACTTGTCCCAAACATTGGTCTATATCCAAGCATTTGTGTTGTGTATTTGCTAAGCTTAATAATAACTACAAGTTAGTATAAAAGGAAAATGAATTTGCTTTATAAAACCGTGCAAAAAAACTAAATTTTGAGCGTTCTCAAAATTCGACGAAACTTGACACAAATGTTGTTCTACGCCCAAGTATTTGTGTGGTAATTATGGAAACCATAATAACAACTACAAGTTAGTACAAAAGGGAAACAAATTTTCATTAATAAAATCGTGCAAAACAGCTAAATTTTAACGTTCACAGAATTCGACGAAACTTGACACAAACGTTGGTCTAGAGCTGCGAATTTGTATGGTAAATTGGCTAAGCGTAATAATAACTACAAGTTAGTATAAAAGGGAAATAAACTTGCTTTAATAAAATCGTGCAAAAGTTTTGAACGTTGTCAGAATTCGACGAAACATGACCCAACCGTTAGTCTAGACCCAAGAATTTGTGGGGTAAATTTGCTAAGCGTAATATTACCTACAAGTTAGTATAAAAGGAAAACAAACTTGCTTTAATAAATCCGTGCAAAACAGCTATATTTTGAACGTTCACAGAATTCGAGGAAACTTGACCCAACCGTAGGTCTAGACCGAAGCATTTGTGTGGTAAATTTTCTAAGAGTAATAATACCTACAAGTTAGTATAAAAGGGAAACAAAAATAAAGCCGTACAAAACAGCTAAATTTTGGGCGTTCTCAGAATTCCACGAAACATAACCCAACCGTAGGTCTAGAACCAAGAATTTGTCTGGTTAATAATACCTACAAGTTAGTGTAAAAGGAAAACAAATTTGCTTTAATAAAATTATGCAAAACAGCTAACATTCGAACGTTCTACGAATTCGACGAAACTTGTTCCAAACATTGGTCTATATCCAACCATTTGTGTTGTATATTTGCTAAGCTTAATAATAACTACAAGTTAGTACAAAAGGGAAACAAACTTGCTTTAATAAAATCGTGCAAAACAGCTAAATTTTAACGTTCACAGAATTCGACGAAACTTGACACAAATGTTGGTCCAGAGCTGCGAATTTGTGTGGTAAATTGGCTAAGCGTAATAATAACTACAAGTTAGTATAAAAAGGAAATAAACTTGCTTTAATAAAATCGTGCAAAAGTTTTGAACGTTGTCAGAATTCGACGAAACATGACCCAACCGTTAGTCTAGACCCAAGAATTTGTGGGGTAAATTTGCTAAGCGTAATATTACCTACAAGTTAGTATAAAAGGGACACAAACTTGCTAAAATAAAACCGTGCAAAACAGCTATATTTTGAACGTTCACAGAATTCGAGGAAACTTGACCCAACCGTAGGTCTAGACCGAAGCATTTGTGTGGTAAATTTTCTAAGAGTAATAATACCTACAAGTTAGTATAAAAGGAAAACAAACTTGCTTTAATAAAACCGTGCAAAACAGCTAAATTTTGAACGTTCTCAGAATTCCACGAAACATAACCCAACCGTAGGTCTAGAACCAAGAATTTGTGTGGTTAATAATACCTACAAGTTAGTGTAAAAGGAAAACAAATTTGCTTCTAATAAAATTGTGCAAAACAGCTAACTTTTGAACGTTCTACGAATTCGACGAAACTTGTCCCAAACATTGGTCCATATCCAAGCATTTGTGTTGTATATTTGCTATGCTTAATAATAACTACAAGTTAGTATAAAAGGAAAATGAATTTGCTTTATAAAACCGTGCAAAAAAACTAAATTTTGAGCGTTCTCAAAATTCGACGAAACTTGACACAAACGTTGGTCTACGCCCAAGAATTTGTGTGGTAATTTTGGAAAGCATAATAACAACTACAAGTTAGTACAAAAGCGAAACAAACATGCTTTAATAAACTCGTGCAAAACAGCTAAATTTTAACGTTCACAGAATTCGACGAAACTTGACACAAACGTTGGTCCAGAGCTGCGAATTTGTGTGGTAAATTGGCTAAGCGTAATAATAACTACAAGTTAGTATAAAAGGGAAATAAACTTGCTTTAATAAAATCGTGCAAAAGAGCTTACTTTTGAACATTGTCAGAATTCGACGAAACATGACCAACCGTTGGTCTAGACCCAAGAATTTGTGGGGTAAATTTGCTAAGCGTAATATTACCTACAAGTTAGTATAAAAGGAAAACAAACTTGCTTTAATAAATCCGTGCAAAACAGCTATATTTTGAACGTTCACAGAATTCGAGGAAACTTGACCCAACCGTAGGTCTAGACCGAAGCATTTGTGTGGTAAATTTTCTAAGAGTAATAATACCTACAAGTTAGTATAAAAGGAAAACAAACTTGCTTTAATAAAACCGTGCAAAACAGCTAAATTTTGAACGTTCTCAGAATTCCACGAAACATAACCCAACCGTAGGTCTAGAACCAAGAATTTGTGTGGTTAATAATACCTACAAGTTAGTGTAAAAGGAAAACAAATTTGCTTTAATAAAATTGTGCAAAACAGCTAACTTTTGAACGTTCTACGAATTCGACGAAACTTGTCCCAAACATTGGTCTATATCCAAGCATTTGTGTTGTGTATTTGCTAAGCTTAATAATAACTACAAGTTAGTATAAAAGGAAAATGAATTTGCTTTATAAAACCGTGCAAAAAAACTAAATTTTGAGCGTTCTCAAAATTCGACGAAACTTGACACAAATGTTGTTCTACGCCCAAGTATTTGTGTGGTAATTATGGAAACCATAATAACAACTACAAGTTAGTACAAAAGGGAAACAAATTTTCATTAATAAAATCGTGCAAAACAGCTAAATTTTAACGTTCACAGAATTCGACGAAACTTGACACAAACGTTGGTCTAGAGCTGCGAATTTGTATGGTAAATTGGCTAAGCGTAATAATAACTACAAGTTAGTATAAAAGGGAAATAAACTTGCTTTAATAAAATCGTGCAAAAGTTTTGAACGTTGTCAGAATTCGACGAAACATGACCCAACCGTTAGTCTAGACCCAAGAATTTGTGGGGTAAATTTGCTAAGCGTAATATTACCTACAAGTTAGTATAAAAGGAAAACAAACTTGCTTTAATAAATCCGTGCAAAACAGCTATATTTTGAACGTTCACAGAATTCGAGGAAACTTGACCCAACCGTAGGTCTAGACCGAAGCATTTGTGTGGTAAATTTTCTAAGAGTAATAATACCTACAAGTTAGTATAAAAGGGAAACAAAAATAAAGCCGTACAAAACAGCTAAATTTTGGGCGTTCTCAGAATTCCACGAAACATAACCCAACCGTAGGTCTAGAACCAAGAATTTGTCTGGTTAATAATACCTACAAGTTAGTGTAAAAGGAAAACAAATTTGCTTTAATAAAATTATGCAAAACAGCTAACATTCGAACGTTCTACGAATTCGACGAAACTTGTTCCAAACATTGGTCTATATCCAACCATTTGTGTTGTATATTTGCTAAGCTTAATAATAACTACAAGTTAGTACAAAAGGGAAACAAACTTGCTTTAATAAAATCGTGCAAAACAGCTAAATTTTAACGTTCACAGAATTCGACGAAACTTGACACAAATGTTGGTCCAGAGCTGCGAATTTGTGTGGTAAATTGGCTAAGCGTAATAATAACTACAAGTTAGTATAAAAAGGAAATAAACTTGCTTTAATAAAATCGTGCAAAAGTTTTGAACGTTGTCAGAATTCGACGAAACATGACCCAACCGTTAGTCTAGACCCAAGAATTTGTGGGGTAAATTTGCTAAGCGTAATATTACCTACAAGTTAGTATAAAAGGGACACAAACTTGCTAAAATAAAACCGTGCAAAACAGCTATATTTTGAACGTTCACAGAATTCGAGGAAACTTGACCCAACCGTAGGTCTAGACCGAAGCATTTGTGTGGTAAATTTTCTAAGAGTAATAATACCTACAAGTTAGTATAAAAGGAAAACAAACTTGCTTTAATAAAACCGTGCAAAACAGCTAAATTTTGAACGTTCTCAGAATTCCACGAAACATAACCCAACCGTAGGTCTAGAACCAAGAATTTGTGTGGTTAATAATACCTACAAGTTAGTGTAAAAGGAAAACAAATTTGCTTCTAATAAAATTGTGCAAAACAGCTAACTTTTGAACGTTCTACGAATTCGACGAAACTTGTCCCAAACATTGGTCCATATCCAAGCATTTGTGTTGTATATTTGCTATGCTTAATAATAACTACAAGTTAGTATAAAAGGAAAATGAATTTGCTTTATAAAACCGTGCAAAAAAACTAAATTTTGAGCGTTCTCAAAATTCGACGAAACTTGACACAAACGTTGGTCTACGCCCAAGAATTTGTGTGGTAATTTTGGAAAGCATAATAACAACTACAAGTTAGTACAAAAGCGAAACAAACATGCTTTAATAAACTCGTGCAAAACAGCTAAATTTTAACGTTCACAGAATTCGACGAAACTTGACACAAACGTTGGTCCAGAGCTGCGAATTTGTGTGGTAAATTGGCTAAGCGTAATAATAACTACAAGTTAGTATAAAAGGGAAATAAACTTGCTTTAATAAAATCGTGCAAAAGAGCTTACTTTTGAACATTGTCAGAATTCGACGAAACATGACCAACCGTTGGTCTAGACCCAAGAATTTGTGGGGTAAATTTGCTAAGCGTAATATTACCTACAAGTTAGTATAAAAGGAAAACAAACTTGCTTTAATAAATCCGTGCAAAACAGCTATATTTTGAACGTTCACAGAATTCGAGGAAACTTGACCCAACCGTAGGTCTAGACCGAAGCATTTGTGTGGTAAATTTTCTAAGAGTAATAATACCTACAAGTTAGTATAAAAGGAAAACAAACTTGCTTTAATAAAACCGTGCAAAACAGCTAAATTTTGAACGTTCTCAGAATTCCACGAAACATAACCCAACCGTAGGTCTAGAACCAAGAATTTGTGTGGTTAATAATACCTACAAGTTAGTGTAAAAGGAAAACAAATTTGCTTTAATAAAATTGTGCAAAACAGCTAACTTTTGAACGTTCTACGAATTCGACGAAACTTGTCCCAAACATTGGTCTATATCCAAGCATTTGTGTTGTGTATTTGCTAAGCTTAATAATAACTACAAGTTAGTATAAAAGGAAAATGAATTTGCTTTATAAAACCGTGCAAAAAAACTAAATTTTGAGCGTTCTCAAAATTCGACGAAACTTGACACAAATGTTGTTCTACGCCCAAGTATTTGTGTGGTAATTATGGAAACCATAATAACAACTACAAGTTAGTACAAAAGGGAAACAAATTTTCATTAATAAAATCGTGCAAAACAGCTAAATTTTAACGTTCACAGAATTCGACGAAACTTGACACAAACGTTGGTCTAGAGCTGCGAATTTGTATGGTAAATTGGCTAAGCGTAATAATAACTACAAGTTAGTATAAAAGGGAAATAAACTTGCTTTAATAAAATCGTGCAAAAGTTTTGAACGTTGTCAGAATTCGACGAAACATGACCCAACCGTTAGTCTAGACCCAAGAATTTGTGGGGTAAATTTGCTAAGCGTAATATTACCTACAAGTTAGTATAAAAGGAAAACAAACTTGCTTTAATAAATCCGTGCAAAACAGCTATATTTTGAACGTTCACAGAATTCGAGGAAACTTGACCCAACCGTAGGTCTAGACCGAAGCATTTGTGTGGTAAATTTTCTAAGAGTAATAATACCTACAAGTTAGTATAAAAGGGAAACAAAAATAAAGCCGTACAAAACAGCTAAATTTTGGGCGTTCTCAGAATTCCACGAAACATAACCCAACCGTAGGTCTAGAACCAAGAATTTGTCTGGTTAATAATACCTACAAGTTAGTGTAAAAGGAAAACAAATTTGCTTTAATAAAATTATGCAAAACAGCTAACATTCGAACGTTCTACGAATTCGACGAAACTTGTTCCAAACATTGGTCTATATCCAACCATTTGTGTTGTATATTTGCTAAGCTTAATAATAACTACAAGTTAGTACAAAAGGGAAACAAACTTGCTTTAATAAAATCGTGCAAAACAGCTAAATTTTAACGTTCACAGAATTCGACGAAACTTGACACAAATGTTGGTCCAGAGCTGCGAATTTGTGTGGTAAATTGGCTAAGCGTAATAATAACTACAAGTTAGTATAAAAAGGAAATAAACTTGCTTTAATAAAATCGTGCAAAAGTTTTGAACGTTGTCAGAATTCGACGAAACATGACCCAACCGTTAGTCTAGACCCAAGAATTTGTGGGGTAAATTTGCTAAGCGTAATATTACCTACAAGTTAGTATAAAAGGGACACAAACTTGCTAAAATAAAACCGTGCAAAACAGCTATATTTTGAACGTTCACAGAATTCGAGGAAACTTGACCCAACCGTAGGTCTAGACCGAAGCATTTGTGTGGTAAATTTTCTAAGAGTAATAATACCTACAAGTTAGTATAAAAGGAAAACAAACTTGCTTTAATAAAACCGTGCAAAACAGCTAAATTTTGAACGTTCTCAGAATTCCACGAAACATAACCCAACCGTAGGTCTAGAACCAAGAATTTGTGTGGTTAATAATACCTACAAGTTAGTGTAAAAGGAAAACAAATTTGCTTCTAATAAAATTGTGCAAAACAGCTAACTTTTGAACGTTCTACGAATTCGACGAAACTTGTCCCAAACATTGGTCCATATCCAAGCATTTGTGTTGTATATTTGCTATGCTTAATAATAACTACAAGTTAGTATAAAAGGAAAATGAATTTGCTTTATAAAACCGTGCAAAAAAACTAAATTTTGAGCGTTCTCAAAATTCGACGAAACTTGACACAAACGTTGGTCTACGCCCAAGAATTTGTGTGGTAATTTTGGAAAGCATAATAACAACTACAAGTTAGTACAAAAGCGAAACAAACATGCTTTAATAAACTCGTGCAAAACAGCTAAATTTTAACGTTCACAGAATTCGACGAAACTTGACACAAACGTTGGTCCAGAGCTGCGAATTTGTGTGGTAAATTGGCTAAGCGTAATAATAACTACAAGTTAGTATAAAAGGGAAATAAACTTGCTTTAATAAAATCGTGCAAAAGAGCTTACTTTTGAACATTGTCAGAATTCGACGAAACATGACCAACCGTTGGTCTAGACCCAAGAATTTGTGGGGTAAATTTGCTAAGCGTAATATTACCTACAAGTTAGTATAAAAGGAAAACAAACTTGCTTTAATAAATCCGTGCAAAACAGCTATATTTTGAACGTTCACAGAATTCGAGGAAACTTGACCCAACCGTAGGTCTAGACCGAAGCATTTGTGTGGTAAATTTTCTAAGAGTAATAATACCTACAAGTTAGTATAAAAGGAAAACAAACTTGCTTTAATAAAACCGTGCAAAACAGCTAAATTTTGAACGTTCTCAGAATTCCACGAAACATAACCCAACCGTAGGTCTAGAACCAAGAATTTGTGTGGTTAATAATACCTACAAGTTAGTGTAAAAGGAAAACAAATTTGCTTTAATAAAATTGTGCAAAACAGCTAACTTTTGAACGTTCTACGAATTCGACGAAACTTGTCCCAAACATTGGTCTATATCCAAGCATTTGTGTTGTGTATTTGCTAAGCTTAATAATAACTACAAGTTAGTATAAAAGGAAAATGAATTTGCTTTATAAAACCGTGCAAAAAAACTAAATTTTGAGCGTTCTCAAAATTCGACGAAACTTGACACAAATGTTGTTCTACGCCCAAGTATTTGTGTGGTAATTATGGAAACCATAATAACAACTACAAGTTAGTACAAAAGGGAAACAAATTTTCATTAATAAAATCGTGCAAAACAGCTAAATTTTAACGTTCACAGAATTCGACGAAACTTGACACAAACGTTGGTCTAGAGCTGCGAATTTGTATGGTAAATTGGCTAAGCGTAATAATAACTACAAGTTAGTATAAAAGGGAAATAAACTTGCTTTAATAAAATCGTGCAAAAGTTTTGAACGTTGTCAGAATTCGACGAAACATGACCCAACCGTTAGTCTAGACCCAAGAATTTGTGGGGTAAATTTGCTAAGCGTAATATTACCTACAAGTTAGTATAAAAGGAAAACAAACTTGCTTTAATAAATCCGTGCAAAACAGCTATATTTTGAACGTTCACAGAATTCGAGGAAACTTGACCCAACCGTAGGTCTAGACCGAAGCATTTGTGTGGTAAATTTTCTAAGAGTAATAATACCTACAAGTTAGTATAAAAGGGAAACAAAAATAAAGCCGTACAAAACAGCTAAATTTTGGGCGTTCTCAGAATTCCACGAAACATAACCCAACCGTAGGTCTAGAACCAAGAATTTGTCTGGTTAATAATACCTACAAGTTAGTGTAAAAGGAAAACAAATTTGCTTTAATAAAATTATGCAAAACAGCTAACATTCGAACGTTCTACGAATTCGACGAAACTTGTTCCAAACATTGGTCTATATCCAACCATTTGTGTTGTATATTTGCTAAGCTTAATAATAACTACAAGTTAGTACAAAAGGGAAACAAACTTGCTTTAATAAAATCGTGCAAAACAGCTAAATTTTAACGTTCACAGAATTCGACGAAACTTGACACAAATGTTGGTCCAGAGCTGCGAATTTGTGTGGTAAATTGGCTAAGCGTAATAATAACTACAAGTTAGTATAAAAAGGAAATAAACTTGCTTTAATAAAATCGTGCAAAAGTTTTGAACGTTGTCAGAATTCGACGAAACATGAGCCAACCGTTAGTCTAGACCCAAGAATTTGTGGGGTAAATTTGCTAAGCGTAATATTACCTACAAGTTAGTATAAAAGGGACACAAACTTGCTAAAATAAAACCGTGCAAAACAGCTATATTTTGAACGTTCACAGAATTCGAGGAAACTTGACCCAACCGTAGGTCTAGACCGAAGCATTTGTGTGGTAAATTTTCTAAGAGTAATAATACCTACAAGTTAGTATAAAAGGAAAACAAACTTGCTTTAATAAAACCGTGCAAAACAGCTAAATTTTGAACGTTCTCAGAATTCCACGAAACATAACCCAACCGTAGGTCTAGAACCAAGAATTTGTGTGGTTAATAATACCTACAAGTTAGTGTAAAAGGAAAACAAATTTGCTTTAATAAAATTGTGCAAAACAGCTAACTTTTGAACGTTCTACGAATTCGACGAAACTTGTCCCAAACATTGGTCTATATCCAAGCATTTGTGTTGTGTATTTGCTAAGCTTAATAATAACTACAAGTTAGTATAAAAGGAAAATGAATTTGCTTTATAAAACCGTGCAAAAAAACTAAATTTTGAGCGTTCTCAAAATTCGACGAAACTTGACACAAATGTTGTTCTACGCCCAAGTATTTGTGTGGTAATTATGGAAACCATAATAACAACTACAAGTTAGTACAAAAGGGAAACAAATTTTCATTAATAAAATCGTGCAAAACAGCTAAATTTTAACGTTCACAGAATTCGACGAAACTTGACACAAACGTTGGTCTAGAGCTGCGAATTTGTATGGTAAATTGGCTAAGCGTAATAATAACTACAAGTTAGTATAAAAGGGAAATAAACTTGCTTTAATAAAATCGTGCAAAAGTTTTGAACGTTGTCAGAATTCGACGAAACATGACCCAACCGTTAGTCTAGACCCAAGAATTTGTGGGGTAAATTTGCTAAGCGTAATATTACCTACAAGTTAGTATAAAAGGAAAACAAACTTGCTTTAATAAATCCGTGCAAAACAGCTATATTTTGAACGTTCACAGAATTCGAGGAAACTTGACCCAACCGTAGGTCTAGACCGAAGCATTTGTGTGGTAAATTTTCTAAGAGTAATAATACCTACAAGTTAGTATAAAAGGGAAACAAAAATAAAGCCGTACAAAACAGCTAAATTTTGGGCGTTCTCAGAATTCCACGAAACATAACCCAACCGTAGGTCTAGAACCAAGAATTTGTCTGGTTAATAATACCTACAAGTTAGTGTAAAAGAAAAACAAATTTGCTTTAATAAAATTATGCAAAACAGCTAACATTCGAACGTTCTACGAATTCGACGAAACTTGTTCCAAACATTGGTCTATATCCAACCATTTGTGTTGTATATTTGCTAAGCTTAATAATAACTACAAGTTAGTACAAAAGGGAAACAAACTTGCTTTAATAAAATCGTGCAAAACAGCTAAATTTTAACGTTCACAGAATTCGACGAAACTTGACACAAATGTTGGTCCAGAGCTGCGAATTTGTGTGGTAAATTGGCTAAGCGTAATAATAACTACAAGTTAGTATAAAAAGGAAATAAACTTGCTTTAATAAAATCGTGCAAAAGTTTTGAACGTTGTCAGAATTCGACGAAACATGACCCAACCGTTAGTCTAGACCCAAGAATTTGTGGGGTAAATTTGCTAAGCGTAATATTACCTACAAGTTAGTATAAAAGGGACACAAACTTGCTAAAATAAAACCGTGCAAAACAGCTATATTTTGAACGTTCACAGAATTCGAGGAAACTTGACCCAACCGTAGGTCTAGACCGAAGCATTTGTGTGGTAAATTTTCTAAGAGTAATAATACCTACAAGTTAGTATAAAAGGAAAACAAACTTGCTTTAATAAAACCGTGCAAAACAGCTAAATTTTGAACGTTCTCAGAATTCCACGAAACATAACCCAACCGTAGGTCTAGAACCAAGAATTTGTGTGGTTAATAATACCTACAAGTTAGTGTAAAAGGAAAACAAATTTGCTTCTAATAAAATTGTGCAAAACAGCTAACTTTTGAACGTTCTACGAATTCGACGAAACTTGTCCCAAACATTGGTCCATATCCAAGCATTTGTGTTGTATATTTGCTATGCTTAATAATAACTACAAGTTAGTATAAAAGGAAAATGAATTTGCTTTATAAAACCGTGCAAAAAAACTAAATTTTGAGCGTTCTCAAAATTCGACGAAACTTGACACAAACGTTGGTCTACGCCCAAGAATTTGTGTGGTAATTTTGGAAAGCATAATAACAACTACAAGTTAGTACAAAAGCGAAACAAACATGCTTTAATAAACTCGTGCAAAACAGCTAAATTTTAACGTTCACAGAATTCGACGAAACTTGACACAAACGTTGGTCCAGAGCTGCGAATTTGTGTGGTAAATTGGCTAAGCGTAATAATAACTACAAGTTAGTATAAAAGGGAAATAAACTTGCTTTAATAAAATCGTGCAAAAGAGCTTACTTTTGAACATTGTCAGAATTCGACGAAACATGACCAACCGTTGGTCTAGACCCAAGAATTTGTGGGGTAAATTTGCTAAGCGTAATATTACCTACAAGTTAGTATAAAAGGAAAACAAACTTGCTTTAATAAATCCGTGCAAAACAGCTATATTTTGAACGTTCACAGAATTCGAGGAAACTTGACCCAACCGTAGGTCTAGACCGAAGCATTTGTGTGGTAAATTTTCTAAGAGTAATAATACCTACAAGTTAGTATAAAAGGAAAACAAACTTGCTTTAATAAAACCGTGCAAAACAGCTAAATTTTGAACGTTCTCAGAATTCCACGAAACATAACCCAACCGTAGGTCTAGAACCAAGAATTTGTGTGGTTAATAATACCTACAAGTTAGTGTAAAAGGAAAACAAATTTGCTTTAATAAAATTGTGCAAAACAGCTAACTTTTGAACGTTCTACGAATTCGACGAAACTTGTCCCAAACATTGGTCTATATCCAAGCATTTGTGTTGTGTATTTGCTAAGCTTAATAATAACTACAAGTTAGTATAAAAGGAAAATGAATTTGCTTTATAAAACCGTGCAAAAAAACTAAATTTTGAGCGTTCTCAAAATTCGACGAAACTTGACACAAATGTTGTTCTACGCCCAAGTATTTGTGTGGTAATTATGGAAACCATAATAACAACTACAAGTTAGTACAAAAGGGAAACAAATTTTCATTAATAAAATCGTGCAAAACAGCTAAATTTTAACGTTCACAGAATTCGACGAAACTTGACACAAACGTTGGTCTAGAGCTGCGAATTTGTATGGTAAATTGGCTAAGCGTAATAATAACTACAAGTTAGTATAAAAGGGAAATAAACTTGCTTTAATAAAATCGTGCAAAAGTTTTGAACGTTGTCAGAATTCGACGAAACATGACCCAACCGTTAGTCTAGACCCAAGAATTTGTGGGGTAAATTTGCTAAGCGTAATATTACCTACAAGTTAGTATAAAAGGAAAACAAACTTGCTTTAATAAATCCGTGCAAAACAGCTATATTTTGAACGTTCACAGAATTCGAGGAAACTTGACCCAACCGTAGGTCTAGACCGAAGCATTTGTGTGGTAAATTTTCTAAGAGTAATAATACCTACAAGTTAGTATAAAAGGGAAACAAAAATAAAGCCGTACAAAACAGCTAAATTTTGGGCGTTCTCAGAATTCCACGAAACATAACCCAACCGTAGGTCTAGAACCAAGAATTTGTCTGGTTAATAATACCTACAAGTTAGTGTAAAAGGAAAACAAATTTGCTTTAATAAAATTATGCAAAACAGCTAACATTCGAACGTTCTACGAATTCGACGAAACTTGTTCCAAACATTGGTCTATATCCAACCATTTGTGTTGTATATTTGCTAAGCTTAATAATAACTACAAGTTAGTACAAAAGGGAAACAAACTTGCTTTAATAAAATCGTGCAAAACAGCTAAATTTTAACGTTCACAGAATTCGACGAAACTTGACACAAATGTTGGTCCAGAGCTGCGAATTTGTGTGGTAAATTGGCTAAGCGTAATAATAACTACAAGTTAGTATAAAAAGGAAATAAACTTGCTTTAATAAAATCGTGCAAAAGTTTTGAACGTTGTCAGAATTCGACGAAACATGACCCAACCGTTAGTCTAGACCCAAGAATTTGTGGGGTAAATTTGCTAAGCGTAATATTACCTACAAGTTAGTATAAAAGGGACACAAACTTGCTAAAATAAAACCGTGCAAAACAGCTATATTTTGAACGTTCACAGAATTCGAGGAAACTTGACCCAACCGTAGGTCTAGACCGAAGCATTTGTGTGGTAAATTTTCTAAGAGTAATAATACCTACAAGTTAGTATAAAAGGAAAACAAACTTGCTTTAATAAAACCGTGCAAAACAGCTAAATTTTGAACGTTCTCAGAATTCCACGAAACATAACCCAACCGTAGGTCTAGAACCAAGAATTTGTGTGGTTAATAATACCTACAAGTTAGTGTAAAAGGAAAACAAATTTGCTTCTAATAAAATTGTGCAAAACAGCTAACTTTTGAACGTTCTACGAATTCGACGAAACTTGTCCCAAACATTGGTCCATATCCAAGCATTTGTGTTGTATATTTGCTATGCTTAATAATAACTACAAGTTAGTATAAAAGGAAAATGAATTTGCTTTATAAAACCGTGCAAAAAAACTAAATTTTGAGCGTTCTCAAAATTCGACGAAACTTGACACAAACGTTGGTCTACGCCCAAGAATTTGTGTGGTAATTTTGGAAAGCATAATAACAACTACAAGTTAGTACAAAAGCGAAACAAACATGCTTTAATAAACTCGTGCAAAACAGCTAAATTTTAACGTTCACAGAATTCGACGAAACTTGACACAAACGTTGGTCCAGAGCTGCGAATTTGTGTGGTAAATTGGCTAAGCGTAATAATAACTACAAGTTAGTATAAAAGGGAAATAAACTTGCTTTAATAAAATCGTGCAAAAGAGCTTACTTTTGAACATTGTCAGAATTCGACGAAACATGACCAACCGTTGGTCTAGACCCAAGAATTTGTGGGGTAAATTTGCTAAGCGTAATATTACCTACAAGTTAGTATAAAAGGAAAACAAACTTGCTTTAATAAATCCGTGCAAAACAGCTATATTTTGAACGTTCACAGAATTCGAGGAAACTTGACCCAACCGTAGGTCTAGACCGAAGCATTTGTGTGGTAAATTTTCTAAGAGTAATAATACCTACAAGTTAGTATAAAAGGAAAACAAACTTGCTTTAATAAAACCGTGCAAAACAGCTAAATTTTGAACGTTCTCAGAATTCCACGAAACATAACCCAACCGTAGGTCTAGAACCAAGAATTTGTGTTGTTAATAATACCTACAAGTTAGTGTAAAAGGAAAACAAATTTGCTTTAATAAAATTGTGCAAAACAGCTAACTTTTGAACGTTCTACGAATTCGACGAAACTTGTCCCAAACATTGGTCTATATCCAAGCATTTGTGTTGTGTATTTGCTAAGCTTAATAATAACTACAAGTTAGTATAAAAGGAAAATGAATTTGCTTTATAAAACCGTGCAAAAAAACTAAATTTTGAGCGTTCTCAAAATTCGACGAAACTTGACACAAATGTTGTTCTACGCCCAAGTATTTGTGTGGTAATTATGGAAACCATAATAACAACTACAAGTTAGTACAAAAGGGAAACAAATTTTCATTAATAAAATCGTGCAAAACAGCTAAATTTTAACGTTCACAGAATTCGACGAAACTTGACACAAACGTTGGTCTAGAGCTGCGAATTTGTATGGTAAATTGGCTAAGCGTAATAATAACTACAAGTTAGTATAAAAGGGAAATAAACTTGCTTTAATAAAATCGTGCAAAAGTTTTGAACGTTGTCAGAATTCGACGAAACATGACCCAACCGTTAGTCTAGACCCAAGAATTTGTGGGGTAAATTTGCTAAGCGTAATATTACCTACAAGTTAGTATAAAAGGAAAACAAACTTGCTTTAATAAATCCGTGCAAAACAGCTATATTTTGAACGTTCACAGAATTCGAGGAAACTTGACCCAACCGTAGGTCTAGACCGAAGCATTTGTGTGGTAAATTTTCTAAGAGTAATAATACCTACAAGTTAGTA
Source organism: Sesamum indicum (assembly GCF_026168435.1). Lineage (NCBI taxonomy): Eukaryota > Viridiplantae > Streptophyta > Magnoliopsida > Lamiales > Pedaliaceae > Sesamum > Sesamum indicum. Next base: position 9,885,245 of record NC_142661.1, read on the forward strand.
TAAAAGGGAAACAAAAATAAAGCCGTACAAAACAGCTAAATTTTGGGCGTTCTCAGAATTCCACGAAACATAACCCAACCGTAGGTCTAGAACCAAGAATTTGTCTGGTTAATAATACCTACAAGTTAGTGTAAAAGAAAAACAAATTTGCTTTAATAAAATTATGCAAAACAGCTAACATTCGAACGTTCTACGAATTCGACGAAACTTGTTCCAAACATTGGTCTATATCCAACCATTTGTGTTGTATATTTGCTAAGCTTAATAATAACTACAAGTTAGTACAAAAGGGAAACAAACTTGCTTTAATAAAATCGTGCAAAACAGCTAAATTTTAACGTTCACAGAATTCGACGAAACTTGACACAAATGTTGGTCCAGAGCTGCGAATTTGTGTGGTAAATTGGCTAAGCGTAATAATAACTACAAGTTAGTATAAAAAGGAAATAAACTTGCTTTAATAAAATCGTGCAAAAGTTTTGAACGTTGTCAGAATTCGACGAAACATGACGCAACCGTTAGTCTAGACCCAAGAATTTGTGGGGTAAATTTGCTAAGCGTAATATTACCTACAAGTTAGTATAAAAGGGACACAAACTTGCTAAAATAAAACCGTGCAAAACAGCTATATTTTGAACGTTCACAGAATTCGAGGAAACTTGACCCAACCGTAGGTCTAGACCGAAGCATTTGTGTGGTAAATTTTCTAAGAGTAATAATACCTACAAGTTAGTATAAAAGGAAAACAAACTTGCTTTAATAAAACCGTGCAAAACAGCTAAATTTTGAACGTTCTCAGAATTCCACGAAACATAACCCAACCGTAGGTCTAGAACCAAGAATTTGTGTGGTTAATAATACCTACAAGTTAGTGTAAAAGGAAAACAAATTTGCTTCTAATAAAATTGTGCAAAACAGCTAACTTTTGAACGTTCTACGAATTCGACGAAACTTGTCCCAAACATTGGTCCATATCCAAGCATTTGTGTTGTATATTTGCTATGCTTAATAATAACTACAAGTTAGTATAAAAGGAAAATGAATTTGCTTTATAAAACCGTGCAAAAAAACTAAATTTTGAGCGTTCTCAAAATTCGACGAAACTTGACACAAACGTTGGTCTACGCCCAAGAATTTGTGTGGTAATTTTGGAAAGCATAATAACAACTACAAGTTAGTACAAAAGCGAAACAAACATGCTTTAATAAACTCGTGCAAAACAGCTAAATTTTAACGTTCACAGAATTCGACGAAACTTGACACAAACGTTGGTCCAGAGCTGCGAATTTGTGTGGTAAATTGGCTAAGCGTAATAATAACTACAAGTTAGTATAAAAGGGAAATAAACTTGCTTTAATAAAATCGTGCAAAAGAGCTTACTTTTGAACATTGTCAGAATTCGACGAAACATGACCAACCGTTGGTCTAGACCCAAGAATTTGTGGGGTAAATTTGCTAAGCGTAATATTACCTACAAGTTAGTATAAAAGGAAAACAAACTTGCTTTAATAAATCCGTGCAAAACAGCTATATTTTGAACGTTCACAGAATTCGAGGAAACTTGACCCAACCGTAGGTCTAGACCGAAGCATTTGTGTGGTAAATTTTCTAAGAGTAATAATACCTACAAGTTAGTATAAAAGGAAAACAAACTTGCTTTAATAAAACCGTGCAAAACAGCTAAATTTTGAACGTTCTCAGAATTCCACGAAACATAACCCAACCGTAGGTCTAGAACCAAGAATTTGTGTGGTTAATAATACCTACAAGTTAGTGTAAAAGGAAAACAAATTTGCTTTAATAAAATTGTGCAAAACAGCTAACTTTTGAACGTTCTACGAATTCGACGAAACTTGTCCCAAACATTGGTCTATATCCAAGCATTTGTGTTGTGTATTTGCTAAGCTTAATAATAACTACAAGTTAGTATAAAAGGAAAATGAATTTGCTTTATAAAACCGTGCAAAAAAACTAAATTTTGAGCGTTCTCAAAATTCGACGAAACTTGACACAAATGTTGTTCTACGCCCAAGTATTTGTGTGGTAATTATGGAAACCATAATAACAACTACAAGTTAGTACAAAAGGGAAACAAATTTTCATTAATAAAATCGTGCAAAACAGCTAAATTTTAACGTTCACAGAATTCGACGAAACTTGACACAAACGTTGGTCTAGAGCTGCGAATTTGTATGGTAAATTGGCTAAGCGTAATAATAACTACAAGTTAGTATAAAAGGGAAATAAACTTGCTTTAATAAAATCGTGCAAAAGTTTTGAACGTTGTCAGAATTCGACGAAACATGACCCAACCGTTAGTCTAGACCCAAGAATTTGTGGGGTAAATTTGCTAAGCGTAATATTACCTACAAGTTAGTATAAAAGGAAAACAAACTTGCTTTAATAAATCCGTGCAAAACAGCTATATTTTGAACGTTCACAGAATTCGAGGAAACTTGACCCAACCGTAGGTCTAGACCGAAGCATTTGTGTGGTAAATTTTCTAAGAGTAATAATAATACCTACAAGTTAGTATAAAAGGGAAACAAAAATAAAGCCGTACAAAACAGCTAAATTTTGGGCGTTCTCAGAATTCCACGAAACATAACCCAACCGTAGGTCTAGAACCAAGAATTTGTCTGGTTAATAATACCTACAAGTTAGTGTAAAAGGAAAACAAATTTGCTTTAATAAAATTATGCAAAACAGCTAACATTCGAACGTTCTACGAATTCGACGAAACTTGTTCCAAACATTGGTCTATATCCAACCATTTGTGTTGTATATTTGCTAAGCTTAATAATAACTACAAGTTAGTACAAAAGGGAAACAAACTTGCTTTAATAAAATCGTGCAAAACAGCTAAATTTTAACGTTCACAGAATTCGACGAAACTTGACACAAATGTTGGTCCAGAGCTGCGAATTTGTGTGGTAAATTGGCTAAGCGTAATAATAACTACAAGTTAGTATAAAAAGGAAATAAACTTGCTTTAATAAAATCGTGCAAAAGTTTTGAACGTTGTCAGAATTCGACGAAACATGACGCAACCGTTAGTCTAGACCCAAGAATTTGTGGGGTAAATTTGCTAAGCGTAATATTACCTACAAGTTAGTATAAAAGGGACACAAACTTGCTAAAATAAAACCGTGCAAAACAGCTATATTTTGAACGTTCACAGAATTCGAGGAAACTTGACCCAACCGTAGGTCTAGACCGAAGCATTTGTGTGGTAAATTTTCTAAGAGTAATAATACCTACAAGTTAGTATAAAAGGAAAACAAACTTGCTTTAATAAAACCGTGCAAAACAGCTAAATTTTGAACGTTCTCAGAATTCCACGAAACATAACCCAACCGTAGGTCTAGAACCAAGAATTTGTGTGGTTAATAATACCTACAAGTTAGTGTAAAAGGAAAACAAATTTGCTTCTAATAAAATTGTGCAAAACAGCTAACTTTTGAACGTTCTACGAATTCGACGAAACTTGTCCCAAACATTGGTCCATATCCAAGCATTTGTGTTGTATATTTGCTATGCTTAATAATAACTACAAGTTAGTATAAAAGGAAAATGAATTTGCTTTATAAAACCGTGCAAAAAAACTAAATTTTGAGCGTTCTCAAAATTCGACGAAACTTGACACAAACGTTGGTCTACGCCCAAGAATTTGTGTGGTAATTTTGGAAAGCATAATAACAACTACAAGTTAGTACAAAAGCGAAACAAACATGCTTTAATAAACTCGTGCAAAACAGCTAAATTTTAACGTTCACAGAATTCGACGAAACTTGACACAAACGTTGGTCCAGAGCTGCGAATTTGTGTGGTAAATTGGCTAAGCGTAATAATAACTACAAGTTAGTATAAAAGGGAAATAAACTTGCTTTAATAAAATCGTGCAAAAGAGCTTACTTTTGAACATTGTCAGAATTCGACGAAACATGACCAACCGTTGGTCTAGACCCAAGAATTTGTGGGGTAAATTTGCTAAGCGTAATATTACCTACAAGTTAGTATAAAAGGAAAACAAACTTGCTTTAATAAATCCGTGCAAAACAGCTATATTTTGAACGTTCACAGAATTCGAGGAAACTTGACCCAACCGTAGGTCTAGACCGAAGCATTTGTGTGGTAAATTTTCTAAGAGTAATAATACCTACAAGTTAGTATAAAAGGAAAACAAACTTGCTTTAATAAAACCGTGCAAAACAGCTAAATTTTGAACGTTCTCAGAATTCCACGAAACATAACCCAACCGTAGGTCTAGAACCAAGAATTTGTGTGGTTAATAATACCTACAAGTTAGTGTAAAAGGAAAACAAATTTGCTTTAATAAAATTGTGCAAAACAGCTAACTTTTGAACGTTCTACGAATTCGACGAAACTTGTCCCAAACATTGGTCTATATCCAAGCATTTGTGTTGTGTATTTGCTAAGCTTAATAATAACTACAAGTTAGTATAAAAGGAAAATGAATTTGCTTTATAAAACCGTGCAAAAAAACTAAATTTTGAGCGTTCTCAAAATTCGACGAAACTTAACACAAATGTTGTTCTACGCCCAAGTATTTGTGTGGTAATTATGGAAACCATAATAACAACTACAAGTTAGTACAAAAGGGAAACAAATTTTCATTAATAAAATCGTGCAAAACAGCTAAATTTTAACGTTCACAGAATTCGACGAAACTTGACACAAACGTTGGTCTAGAGCTGCGAATTTGTATGGTAAATTGGCTAAGCGTAATAATAACTACAAGTTAGTATAAAAGGGAAATAAACTTGCTTTAATAAAATCGTGCAAAAGTTTTGAACGTTGTCAGAATTCGACGAAACATGACCCAACCGTTAGTCTAGACCCAAGAATTTGTGGGGTAAATTTGCTAAGCGTAATATTACCTACAAGTTAGTATAAAAGGAAAACAAACTTGCTTTAATAAATCCGTGCAAAACAGCTATATTTTGAACGTTCACAGAATTCGAGGAAACTTGACCCAACCGTAGGTCTAGACCGAAGCATTTGTGTGGTAAATTTTCTAAGAGTAATAATACCTACAAGTTAGTATAAAAGGGAAACAAAAATAAAGCCGTACAAAACAGCTAAATTTTGGGCGTTCTCAGAATTCCACGAAACATAACCCAACCGTAGGTCTAGAACCAAGAATTTGTCTGGTTAATAATACCTACAAGTTAGTGTAAAAGGAAAACAAATTTGCTTTAATAAAATTATGCAAAACAGCTAACATTCGAACGTTCTACGAATTCGACGAAACTTGTTCCAAACATTGGTCTATATCCAACCATTTGTGTTGTATATTTGCTAAGCTTAATAATAACTACAAGTTAGTACAAAAGGGAAACAAACTTGCTTTAATAAAATCGTGCAAAACAGCTAAATTTTAACGTTCACAGAATTCGACGAAACTTGACACAAATGTTGGTCCAGAGCTGCGAATTTGTGTGGTAAATTGGCTAAGCGTAATAATAACTACAAGTTAGTATAAAAAGGAAATAAACTTGCTTTAATAAAATCGTGCAAAAGTTTTGAACGTTGTCAGAATTCGACGAAACATGACGCAACCGTTAGTCTAGACCCAAGAATTTGTGGGGTAAATTTGCTAAGCGTAATATTACCTACAAGTTAGTATAAAAGGGACACAAACTTGCTAAAATAAAACCGTGCAAAACAGCTATATTTTGAACGTTCACAGAATTCGAGGAAACTTGACCCAACCGTAGGTCTAGACCGAAGCATTTGTGTGGTAAATTTTCTAAGAGTAATAATACCTACAAGTTAGTATAAAAGGAAAACAAACTTGCTTTAATAAAACCGTGCAAAACAGCTAAATTTTGAACGTTCTCAGAATTCCACGAAACATAACCCAACCGTAGGTCTAGAACCAAGAATTTGTGTGGTTAATAATACCTACAAGTTAGTGTAAAAGGAAAACAAATTTGCTTCTAATAAAATTGTGCAAAACAGCTAACTTTTGAACGTTCTACGAATTCGACGAAACTTGTCCCAAACATTGGTCCATATCCAAGCATTTGTGTTGTATATTTGCTATGCTTAATAATAACTACAAGTTAGTATAAAAGGAAAATGAATTTGCTTTATAAAACCGTGCAAAAAAACTAAATTTTGAGCGTTCTCAAAATTCGACGAAACTTGACACAAACGTTGGTCTACGCCCAAGAATTTGTGTGGTAATTTTGGAAAGCATAATAACAACTACAAGTTAGTACAAAAGCGAAACAAACATGCTTTAATAAACTCGTGCAAAACAGCTAAATTTTAACGTTCACAGAATTCGACGAAACTTGACACAAACGTTGGTCCAGAGCTGCGAATTTGTGTGGTAAATTGGCTAAGCGTAATAATAACTACAAGTTAGTATAAAAGGGAAATAAACTTGCTTTAATAAAATCGTGCAAAAGAGCTTACTTTTGAACATTGTCAGAATTCGACGAAACATGACCAACCGTTGGTCTAGACCCAAGAATTTGTGGGGTAAATTTGCTAAGCGTAATATTACCTACAAGTTAGTATAAAAGGAAAACAAACTTGCTTTAATAAATCCGTGCAAAACAGCTATATTTTGAACGTTCACAGAATTCGAGGAAACTTGACCCAACCGTAGGTCTAGACCGAAGCATTTGTGTGGTAAATTTTCTAAGAGTAATAATACCTACAAGTTAGTATAAAAGGAAAACAAACTTGCTTTAATAAAACCGTGCAAAACAGCTAAATTTTGAACGTTCTCAGAATTCCACGAAACATAACCCAACCGTAGGTCTAGAACCAAGAATTTGTGTGGTTAATAATACCTACAAGTTAGTGTAAAAGGAAAACAAATTTGCTTTAATAAAATTGTGCAAAACAGCTAACTTTTGAACGTTCTACGAATTCGACGAAACTTGTCCCAAACATTGGTCTATATCCAAGCATTTGTGTTGTGTATTTGCTAAGCTTAATAATAACTACAAGTTAGTATAAAAGGAAAATGAATTTGCTTTATAAAACCGTGCAAAAAAACTAAATTTTGAGCGTTCTCAAAATTCGACGAAACTTAACACAAATGTTGTTCTACGCCCAAGTATTTGTGTGGTAATTATGGAAACCATAATAACAACTACAAGTTAGTACAAAAGGGAAACAAATTTTCATTAATAAAATCGTGCAAAACAGCTAAATTTTAACGTTCACAGAATTCGACGAAACTTGACACAAACGTTGGTCTAGAGCTGCGAATTTGTATGGTAAATTGGCTAAGCGTAATAATAACTACAAGTTAGTATAAAAGGGAAATAAACTTGCTTTAATAAAATCGTGCAAAAGTTTTGAACGTTGTCAGAATTCGACGAAACATGACCCAACCGTTAGTCTAGACCCAAGAATTTGTGGGGTAAATTTGCTAAGCGTAATATTACCTACAAGTTAGTATAAAAGGAAAACAAACTTGCTTTAATAAATCCGTGCAAAACAGCTATATTTTGAACGTTCACAGAATTCGAGGAAACTTGACCCAACCGTAGGTCTAGACCGAAGCATTTGTGTGGTAAATTTTCTAAGAGTAATAATACCTACAAGTTAGTATAAAAGGGAAACAAAAATAAAGCCGTACAAAACAGCTAAATTTTGGGCGTTCTCAGAATTCCACGAAACATAACCCAACCGTAGGTCTAGAACCAAGAATTTGTCTGGTTAATAATACCTACAAGTTAGTGTAAAAGGAAAACAAATTTGCTTTAATAAAATTATGCAAAACAGCTAACATTCGAACGTTCTACGAATTCGACGAAACTTGTTCCAAACATTGGTCTATATCCAACCATTTGTGTTGTATATTTGCTAAGCTTAATAATAACTACAAGTTAGTACAAAAGGGAAACAAACTTGCTTTAATAAAATCGTGCAAAACAGCTAAATTTTAACGTTCACAGAATTCGACGAAACTTGACACAAATGTTGGTCCAGAGCTGCGAATTTGTGTGGTAAATTGGCTAAGCGTAATAATAACTACAAGTTAGTATAAAAAGGAAATAAACTTGCTTTAATAAAATCGTGCAAAAGTTTTGAACGTTGTCAGAATTCGACGAAACATGACGCAACCGTTAGTCTAGACCCAAGAATTTGTGGGGTAAATTTGCTAAGCGTAATATTACCTACAAGTTAGTATAAAAGGGACACAAACTTGCTAAAATAAAACCGTGCAAAACAGCTATATTTTGAACGTTCACAGAATTCGAGGAAACTTGACCCAACCGTAGGTCTAGACCGAAGCATTTGTGTGGTAAATTTTCTAAGAGTAATAATACCTACAAGTTAGTATAAAAGGAAAACAAACTTGCTTTAATAAAACCGTGCAAAACAGCTAAATTTTGAACGTTCTCAGAATTCCACGAAACATAACCCAACCGTAGGTCTAGAACCAAGAATTTGTGTGGTTAATAATACCTACAAGTTAGTGTAAAAGGAAAACAAATTTGCTTCTAATAAAATTGTGCAAAACAGCTAACTTTTGAACGTTCTACGAATTCGACGAAACTTGTCCCAAACATTGGTCCATATCCAAGCATTTGTGTTGTATATTTGCTATGCTTAATAATAACTACAAGTTAGTATAAAAGGAAAATGAATTTGCTTTATAAAACCGTGCAAAAAAACTAAATTTTGAGCGTTCTCAAAATTCGACGAAACTTGACACAAACGTTGGTCTACGCCCAAGAATTTGTGTGGTAATTTTGGAAAGCATAATAACAACTACAAGTTAGTACAAAAGCGAAACAAACATGCTTTAATAAACTCGTGCAAAACAGCTAAATTTTAACGTTCACAGAATTCGACGAAACTTGACACAAACGTTGGTCCAGAGCTGCGAATTTGTGTGGTAAATTGGCTAAGCGTAATAATAACTACAAGTTAGTATAAAAGGGAAATAAACTTGCTTTAATAAAATCGTGCAAAAGAGCTTACTTTTGAACATTGTCAGAATTCGACGAAACATGACCAACCGTTGGTCTAGACCCAAGAATTTGTGGGGTAAATTTGCTAAGCGTAATATTACCTACAAGTTAGTATAAAAGGAAAACAAACTTGCTTTAATAAATCCGTGCAAAACAGCTATATTTTGAACGTTCACAGAATTCGAGGAAACTTGACCCAACCGTAGGTCTAGACCGAAGCATTTGTGTGGTAAATTTTCTAAGAGTAATAATACCTACAAGTTAGTATAAAAGGAAAACAAACTTGCTTTAATAAAACCGTGCAAAACAGCTAAATTTTGAACGTTCTCAGAATTCCACGAAACATAACCCAACCGTAGGTCTAGAACCAAGAATTTGTGTGGTTAATAATACCTACAAGTTAGTGTAAAAGGAAAACAAATTTGCTTTAATAAAATTGTGCAAAACAGCTAACTTTTGAACGTTCTACGAATTCGACGAAACTTGTCCCAAACATTGGTCTATATCCAAGCATTTGTGTTGTGTATTTGCTAAGCTTAATAATAACTACAAGTTAGTATAAAAGGAAAATGAATTTGCTTTATAAAACCGTGCAAAAAAACTAAATTTTGAGCGTTCTCAAAATTCGACGAAACTTGACACAAATGTTGTTCTACGCCCAAGTATTTGTGTGGTAATTATGGAAACCATAATAACAACTACAAGTTAGTACAAAAGGGAAACAAATTTTCATTAATAAAATCGTGCAAAACAGCTAAATTTTAACGTTCACAGAATTCGACGAAACTTGACACAAACGTTGGTCTAGAGCTGCGAATTTGTATGGTAAATTGGCTAAGCGTAATAATAACTACAAGTTAGTATAAAAGGGAAATAAACTTGCTTTAATAAAATCGTGCAAAAGTTTTGAACGTTGTCAGAATTCGACGAAACATGACCCAACCGTTAGTCTAGACCCAAGAATTTGTGGGGTAAATTTGCTAAGCGTAATATTACCTACAAGTTAGTATAAAAGGAAAACAAACTTGCTTTAATAAATCCGTGCAAAACAGCTATATTTTGAACGTTCACAGAATTCGAGGAAACTTGACCCAACCGTAGGTCTAGACCGAAGCATTTGTGTGGTAAATTTTCTAAGAGTAATAATACCTACAAGTTAGTATAAAAGGGAAACAAAAATAAAGCCGTACAAAACAGCTAAATTTTGGGCGTTCTCAGAATTCCACGAAACATAACCCAACCGTAGGTCTAGAACCAAGAATTTGTCTGGTTAATAATACCTACAAGTTAGTGTAAAAGGAAAACAAATTTGCTTTAATAAAATTATGCAAAACAGCTAACATTCGAACGTTCTACGAATTCGACGAAACTTGTTCCAAACATTGGTCTATATCCAACCATTTGTGTTGTATATTTGCTAAGCTTAATAATAACTACAAGTTAGTACAAAAGGGAAACAAACTTGCTTTAATAAAATCGTGCAAAACAGCTAAATTTTAACGTTCACAGAATTCGACGAAACTTGACACAAATGTTGGTCCAGAGCTGCGAATTTGTGTGGTAAATTGGCTAAGCGTAATAATAACTACAAGTTAGTATAAAAAGGAAATAAACTTGCTTTAATAAAATCGTGCAAAAGTTTTGAACGTTGTCAGAATTCGACGAAACATGACGCAACCGTTAGTCTAGACCCAAGAATTTGTGGGGTAAATTTGCTAAGCGTAATATTACCTACAAGTTAGTATAAAAGGGACACAAACTTGCTAAAATAAAACCGTGCAAAACAGCTATATTTTGAACGTTCACAGAATTCGAGGAAACTTGACCCAACCGTAGGTCTAGACCGAAGCATTTGTGTGGTAAATTTTCTAAGAGTAATAATACCTACAAGTTAGTATAAAAGGAAAACAAACTTGCTTTAATAAAACCGTGCAAAACAGCTAAATTTTGAACGTTCTCAGAATTCCACGAAACATAACCCAACCGTAGGTCTAGAACCAAGAATTTGTGTGGTTAATAATACCTACAAGTTAGTGTAAAAGGAAAACAAATTTGCTTCTAATAAAATTGTGCAAAACAGCTAACTTTTGAACGTTCTACGAATTCGACGAAACTTGTCCCAAACATTGGTCCATATCCAAGCATTTGTGTTGTATATTTGCTATGCTTAATAATAACTACAAGTTAGTATAAAAGGAAAATGAATTTGCTTTATAAAACCGTGCAAAAAAACTAAATTTTGAGCGTTCTCAAAATTCGACGAAACTTGACACAAACGTTGGTCTACGCCCAAGAATTTGTGTGGTAATTTTGGAAAGCATAATAACAACTACAAGTTAGTACAAAAGCGAAACAAACATGCTTTAATAAACTCGTGCAAAACAGCTAAATTTTAACGTTCACAGAATTCGACGAAACTTGACACAAACGTTGGTCCAGAGCTGCGAATTTGTGTGGTAAATTGGCTAAGCGTAATAATAACTACAAGTTAGTATAAAAGGGAAATAAACTTGCTTTAATAAAATCGTGCAAAAGAGCTTACTTTTGAACATTGTCAGAATTCGACGAAACATGACCAACCGTTGGTCTAGACCCAAGAATTTGTGGGGTAAATTTGCTAAGCGTAATATTACCTACAAGTTAGTATAAAAGGAAAACAAACTTGCTTTAATAAATCCGTGCAAAACAGCTATATTTTGAACGTTCACAGAATTCGAGGAAACTTGACCCAACCGTAGGTCTAGACCGAAGCATTTGTGTGGTAAATTTTCTAAGAGTAATAATACCTACAAGTTAGTATAAAAGGAAAACAAACTTGCTTTAATAAAACCGTGCAAAACAGCTAAATTTTGAACGTTCTCAGAATTCCACGAAACATAACCCAACCGTAGGTCTAGAACCAAGAATTTGTGTGGTTAATAATACCTACAAGTTAGTGTAAAAGGAAAACAAATTTGCTTTAATAAAATTGTGCAAAACAGCTAACTTTTGAACGTTCTACGAATTCGACGAAACTTGTCCCAAACATTGGTCTATATCCAAGCATTTGTGTTGTGTATTTGCTAAGCTTAATAATAACTACAAGTTAGTATAAAAGGAAAATGAATTTGCTTTATAAAACCGTGCAAAAAAACTAAATTTTGAGCGTTCTCAAAATTCGACGAAACTTAACACAAATGTTGTTCTACGCCCAAGTATTTGTGTGGTAATTATGGAAACCATAATAACAACTACAAGTTAGTACAAAAGGGAAACAAATTTTCATTAATAAAATCGTGCAAAACAGCTAAATTTTAACGTTCACAGAATTCGACGAAACTTGACACAAACGTTGGTCTAGAGCTGCGAATTTGTATGGTAAATTGGCTAAGCGTAATAATAACTACAAGTTAGTATAAAAGGGAAATAAACTTGCTTTAATAAAATCGTGCAAAAGTTTTGAACGTTGTCAGAATTCGACGAAACATGACCCAACCGTTAGTCTAGACCCAAGAATTTGTGGGGTAAATTTGCTAAGCGTAATATTACCTACAAGTTAGTATAAAAGGAAAACAAACTTGCTTTAATAAATCCGTGCAAAACAGCTATATTTTGAACGTTCACAGAATTCGAGGAAACTTGACCCAACCGTAGGTCTAGACCGAAGCATTTGTGTGGTAAATTTTCTAAGAGTAATAATACCTACAAGTTAGTATAAAAGGGAAACAAAAATAAAGCCGTACAAAACAGCTAAATTTTGGGCGTTCTCAGAATTCCACGAAACATAACCCAACCGTAGGTCTAGAACCAAGAATTTGTCTGGTTAATAATACCTACAAGTTAGTGTAAAAGGAAAACAAATTTGCTTTAATAAAATTATGCAAAACAGCTAACATTCGAACGTTCTACGAATTCGACGAAACTTGTTCCAAACATTGGTCTATATCCAACCATTTGTGTTGTATATTTGCTAAGCTTAATAATAACTACAAGTTAGTACAAAAGGGAAACAAACTTGCTTTAATAAAATCGTGCAAAACAGCTAAATTTTAACGTTCACAGAATTCGACGAAACTTGACACAAATGTTGGTCCAGAGCTGCGAATTTGTGTGGTAAATTGGCTAAGCGTAATAATAACTACAAGTTAGTATAAAAAGGAAATAAACTTGCTTTAATAAAATCGTGCAAAAGTTTTGAACGTTGTCAGAATTCGACGAAACATGACGCAACCGTTAGTCTAGACCCAAGAATTTGTGGGGTAAATTTGCTAAGCGTAATATTACCTACAAGTTAGTATAAAAGGGACACAAACTTGCTAAAATAAAACCGTGCAAAACAGCTATATTTTGAACGTTCACAGAATTCGAGGAAACTTGACCCAACCGTAGGTCTAGACCGAAGCATTTGTGTGGTAAATTTTCTAAGAGTAATAATACCTACAAGTTAGTATAAAAGGAAAACAAACTTGCTTTAATAAAACCGTGCAAAACAGCTAAATTTTGAACGTTCTCAGAATTCCACGAAACATAACCCAACCGTAGGTCTAGAACCAAGAATTTGTGTGGTTAATAATACCTACAAGTTAGTGTAAAAGGAAAACAAATTTGCTTCTAATAAAATTGTGCAAAACAGCTAACTTTTGAACGTTCTACGAATTCGACGAAACTTGTCCCAAACATTGGTCCATATCCAAGCATTTGTGTTGTATATTTGCTATGCTTAATAATAACTACAAGTTAGTATAAAAGGAAAATGAATTTGCTTTATAAAACCGTGCAAAAAAACTAAATTTTGAGCGTTCTCAAAATTCGACGAAACTTGACACAAACGTTGGTCTACGCCCAAGAATTTGTGTGGTAATTTTGGAAAGCATAATAACAACTACAAGTTAGTACAAAAGCGAAACAAACATGCTTTAATAAACTCGTGCAAAACAGCTAAATTTTAACGTTCACAGAATTCGACGAAACTTGACACAAACGTTGGTCCAGAGCTGCGAATTTGTGTGGTAAATTGGCTAAGCGTAATAATAACTACAAGTTAGTATAAAAGGGAAATAAACTTGCTTTAATAAAATCGTGCAAAAGAGCTTACTTTTGAACATTGTCAGAATTCGACGAAACATGACCAACCGTTGGTCTAGACCCAAGAATTTGTGGGGTAAATTTGCTAAGCGTAATATTACCTACAAGTTAGTATAAAAGGAAAACAAACTTGCTTTAATAAATCCGTGCAAAACAGCTATATTTTGAACGTTCACAGAATTCGAGGAAACTTGACCCAACCGTAGGTCTAGACCGAAGCATTTGTGTGGTAAATTTTCTAAGAGTAATAATACCTACAAGTTAGTATAAAAGGAAAACAAACTTGCTTTAATAAAACCGTGCAAAACAGCTAAATTTTGAACGTTCTCAGAATTCCACGAAACATAACCCAACCGTAGGTCTAGAACCAAGAATTTGTGTGGTTAATAATACCTACAAGTTAGTGTAAAAGGAAAACAAATTTGCTTTAATAAAATTGTGCAAAACAGCTAACTTTTGAACGTTCTACGAATTCGACGAAACTTGTCCCAAACATTGGTCTATATCCAAGCATTTGTGTTGTGTATTTGCTAAGCTTAATAATAACTACAAGTTAGTATAAAAGGAAAATGAATTTGCTTTATAAAACCGTGCAAAAAAACTAAATTTTGAGCGTTCTCAAAATTCGACGAAACTTAACACAAATGTTGTTCTACGCCCAAGTATTTGTGTGGTAATTATGGAAACCATAATAACAACTACAAGTTAGTACAAAAGGGAAACAAATTTTCATTAATAAAATCGTGCAAAACAGCTAAATTTTAACGTTCACAGAATTCGACGAAACTTGACACAAACGTTGGTCTAGAGCTGCGAATTTGTATGGTAAATTGGCTAAGCGTAATAATAACTACAAGTTAGTATAAAAGGGAAATAAACTTGCTTTAATAAAATCGTGCAAAAGTTTTGAACGTTGTCAGAATTCGACGAAACATGACCCAACCGTTAGTCTAGACCCAAGAATTTGTGGGGTAAATTTGCTAAGCGTAATATTACCTACAAGTTAGTATAAAAGGAAAACAAACTTGCTTTAATAAATCCGTGCAAAACAGCTATATTTTGAACGTTCACAGAATTCGAGGAAACTTGACCCAACCGTAGGTCTAGACCGAAGCATTTGTGTGGTAAATTTTCTAAGAGTAATAATACCTACAAGTTAGTATAAAAGGGAAACAAAAATAAAGCCGTACAAAACAGCTAAATTTTGGGCGTTCTCAGAATTCCACGAAACATAACCCAACCGTAGGTCTAGAACCAAGAATTTGTCTGGTTAATAATACCTACAAGTTAGTGTAAAAGGAAAACAAATTTGCTTTAATAAAATTATGCAAAACAGCTAACATTCGAACGTTCTACGAATTCGACGAAACTTGTTCCAAACATTGGTCTATATCCAACCATTTGTGTTGTATATTTGCTAAGCTTAATAATAACTACAAGTTAGTACAAAAGGGAAACAAACTTGCTTTAATAAAATCGTGCAAAACAGCTAAATTTTAACGTTCACAGAATTCGACGAAACTTGACACAAATGTTGGTCCAGAGCTGCGAATTTGTGTGGTAAATTGGCTAAGCGTAATAATAACTACAAGTTAGTATAAAAAGGAAATAAACTTGCTTTAATAAAATCGTGCAAAAGTTTTGAACGTTGTCAGAATTCGACGAAACATGACGCAACCGTTAGTCTAGACCCAAGAATTTGTGGGGTAAATTTGCTAAGCGTAATATTACCTACAAGTTAGTATAAAAGGGACACAAACTTGCTAAAATAAAACCGTGCAAAACAGCTATATTTTGAACGTTCACAGAATTCGAGGAAACTTGACCCAACCGTAGGTCTAGACCGAAGCATTTGTGTGGTAAATTTTCTAAGAGTAATAATACCTACAAGTTAGTATAAAAGGAAAACAAACTTGCTTTAATAAAACCGTGCAAAACAGCTAAATTTTGAACGTTCTCAGAATTCCACGAAACATAACCCAACCGTAGGTCTAGAACCAAGAATTTGTGTGGTTAATAATACCTACAAGTTAGTGTAAAAGGAAAACAAATTTGCTTCTAATAAAATTGTGCAAAACAGCTAACTTTTGAACGTTCTACGAATTCGACGAAACTTGTCCCAAACATTGGTCCATATCCAAGCATTTGTGTTGTATATTTGCTATGCTTAATAATAACTACAAGTTAGTATAAAAGGAAAATGAATTTGCTTTATAAAACCGTGCAAAAAAACTAAATTTTGAGCGTTCTCAAAATTCGACGAAACTTGACACAAACGTTGGTCTACGCCCAAGAATTTGTGTGGTAATTTTGGAAAGCATAATAACAACTACAAGTTAGTACAAAAGCGAAACAAACATGCTTTAATAAACTCGTGCAAAACAGCTAAATTTTAACGTTCACAGAATTCGACGAAACTTGACACAAACGTTGGTCCAGAGCTGCGAATTTGTGTGGTAAATTGGCTAAGCGTAATAATAACTACAAGTTAGTATAAAAGGGAAATAAACTTGCTTTAATAAAATCGTGCAAAAGAGCTTACTTTTGAACATTGTCAGAATTCGACGAAACATGACCAACCGTTGGTCTAGACCCAAGAATTTGTGGGGTAAATTTGCTAAGCGTAATATTACCTACAAGTTAGTATAAAAGGAAAACAAACTTGCTTTAATAAATCCGTGCAAAACAGCTATATTTTGAACGTTCACAGAATTCGAGGAAACTTGACCCAACCGTAGGTCTAGACCGAAGCATTTGTGTGGTAAATTTTCTAAGAGTAATAATACCTACAAGTTAGTATAAAAGGAAAACAAACTTGCTTTAATAAAACCGTGCAAAACAGCTAAATTTTGAACGTTCTCAGAATTCCACGAAACATAACCCAACCGTAGGTCTAGAACCAAGAATTTGTGTGGTTAATAATACCTACAAGTTAGTGTAAAAGGAAAACAAATTTGCTTTAATAAAATTGTGCAAAACAGCTAACTTTTGAACGTTCTACGAATTCGACGAAACTTGTCCCAAACATTGGTCTATATCCAAGCATTTGTGTTGTGTATTTGCTAAGCTTAATAATAACTACAAGTTAGTATAAAAGGAAAATGAATTTGCTTTATAAAACCGTGCAAAAAAACTAAATTTTGAGCGTTCTCAAAATTCGACGAAACTTAACACAAATGTTGTTCTACGCCCAAGTATTTGTGTGGTAATTATGGAAACCATAATAACAACTACAAGTTAGTACAAAAGGGAAACAAATTTTCATTAATAAAATCGTGCAAAACAGCTAAATTTTAACGTTCACAGAATTCGACGAAACTTGACACAAACGTTGGTCTAGAGCTGCGAATTTGTATGGTAAATTGGCTAAGCGTAATAATAACTACAAGTTAGTATAAAAGGGAAATAAACTTGCTTTAATAAAATCGTGCAAAAGTTTTGAACGTTGTCAGAATTCGACGAAACATGACCCAACCGTTAGTCTAGACCCAAGAATTTGTGGGGTAAATTTGCTAAGCGTAATATTACCTACAAGTTAGTATAAAAGGAAAACAAACTTGCTTTAATAAATCCGTGCAAAACAGCTATATTTTGAACGTTCACAGAATTCGAGGAAACTTGACCCAACCGTAGGTCTAGACCGAAGCATTTGTGTGGTAAATTTTCTAAGAGTAATAATACCTACAAGTTAGTATAAAAGGGAAACAAAAATAAAGCCGTACAAAACAGCTAAATTTTGGGCGTTCTCAGAATTCCACGAAACATAACCCAACCGTAGGTCTAGAACCAAGAATTTGTCTGGTTAATAATACCTACAAGTTAGTGTAAAAGGAAAACAAATTTGCTTTAATAAAATTATGCAAAACAGCTAACATTTGAACGTTCTACGAATTCGACGAAACTTGTTCCAAACATTGGTCTATATCCAACCATTTGTGTTGTATATTTGCTAAGCTTAATAATAACCACAAGTTAGTACAAAAGGGAAACAAACTTGCTTTAATAAAATCGTACAAAACAGCTAAATTTTAACGTTCACAGAATTCGACGAAACTTGACACAAATGTTGGTCCAGAGCTGCGAATTTGTGTGGTAAATTGGCTAAGCGTAATAATAACTACAAGTTAGTATAAAAAGGAAATAAACTTGCTTTAATAAAATCGTGCAAAAGTTTTGAACGTTGTCAGAATTCGACGAAACATGACGCAACCGTTAGTCTAGACCCAAGAATTTGTGGGGTAAATTTGCTAAGCGTAATATTACCTACAAGTTAGTATAAAAGGGACACAAACTTGCTAAAATAAAACCGTGCAAAACAGCTATATTTTGAACGTTCACAGAATTCGAGGAAACTTGACCCAACCGTAGGTCTAGACCGAAGCATTTGTGTGGTAAATTTTCTAAGAGTAATAATACCTACAAGTTAGTATAAAAGGAAAACAAACTTGCTTTAATAAAACCGTGCAAAACAGCTAAATTTTGAACGTTCTCAGAATTCCACGAAACATAACCCAACCGTAGGTCTAGAACCAAGAATTTGTGTGGTTAATAATACCTACAAGTTAGTGTAAAAGGAAAACAAATTTGCTTCTAATAAAATTGTGCAAAACAGCTAACTTTTGAACGTTCTACGAATTCGACGAAACTTGTCCCAAACATTGGTCCATATCCAAGCATTTGTGTTGTATATTTGCTATGCTTAATAATAACTACAAGTTAGTATAAAAGGAAAATGAATTTGCTTTATAAAACCGTGCAAAAAAACTAAATTTTGAGCGTTCTCAAAATTCGACGAAACTTGACACAAACGTTGGTCTACGCCCAAGAATTTGTGTGGTAATTTTGGAAAGCATAATAACAACTACAAGTTAGTACAAAAGCGAAACAAACATGCTTTAATAAACTCGTGCAAAACAGCTAAATTTTAACGTTCACAGAATTCGACGAAACTTGACACAAACGTTGGTCCAGAGCTGCGAATTTGTGTGGTAAATTGGCTAAGCGTAATAATAACTACAAGTTAGTATAAAAGGGAAATAAACTTGCTTTAATAAAATCGTGCAAAAGTTTTGAACGTTGTCAGAATTCGACGAAACATGACCCAACCGTTAGTCTAGACCCAAGAATTTGTGGGGTAAATTTGCTAAGCGTAATATTACCTACAAGTTAGTATAAAAGGAAAACAAACTTGCTTTAATAAATCCGTGCAAAACAGCTATATTTTGAACGTTCACAGAATTCGAGGAAACTTGACCCAACCGTAGGTCTAGACCGAAGCATTTGTGTGGTAAATTTTCTAAGAGTAATAATACCTACAAGTTAGTATAAAAGGAAAACAAACTTGCTTTAATAAAACCGTGCAAAACAGCTAAATTTTGAACGTTCTCAGAATTCCACGAAACATAACCCAACCGTAGGTCTAGAACCAAGAATTTGTGTGGTTAATAATACCTACAAGTTAGTGTAAAAGGAAAACAAATTTGCTTTAATAAAATTGTGCAAAACAGCTAACTTTTGAACGTTCTACGAATTCGACGAAACTTGTCCCAAACATTGGTCTATATCCAAGCATTTGTGTTGTGTATTTGCTAAGCTTAATAATAACTACAAGTTAGTATAAAAGGAAAATGAATTTGCTTTATAAAACCGTGCAAAAAAACTAAATTTTGAGCGTTCTCAAAATTCGACGAAACTTGACACAAATGTTGTTCTACGCCCAAGTATTTGTGTGGTAATTATGGAAACCATAATAACAACTACAAGTTAGTACAAAAGGGAAACAAATTTTCATTAATAAAATCGTGCAAAACAGCTAAATTTTAACGTTCACAGAATTCGACGAAACTTGACACAAACGTTGGTCTAGAGCTGCGAATTTGTATGGTAAATTGGCTAAGCGTAATAATAACTACAAGTTAGTATAAAAGGGAAATAAACTTGCTTTAATAAAATCGTGCAAAAGTTTTGAACGTTGTCAGAATTCGACGAAACATGACCCAACCGTTAGTCTAGACCCAAGAATTTGTGGGGTAAATTTGCTAAGCGTAATATTACCTACAAGTTAGTATAAAAGGAAAACAAACTTGCTTTAATAAATCCGTGCAAAACAGCTATATTTTGAACGTTCACAGAATTCGAGGAAACTTGACCCAACCGTAGGTCTAGACCGAAGCATTTGTGTGGTAAATTTTCTAAGAGTAATAATACCTACAAGTTAGTATAAAAGGGAAACAAAAATAAAGCCGTACAAAACAGCTAAATTTTGGGCGTTCTCAGAATTCCACGAAACATAACCCAACCGTAGGTCTAGAACCAAGAATTTGTCTGGTTAATAATACCTACAAGTTAGTGTAAAAGGAAAACAAATTTGCTTTAATAAAATTATGCAAAACAGCTAACATTTGAACGTTCTACGAATTCGACGAAACTTGTTCCAAACATTGGTCTATATCCAACCATTTGTGTTGTATATTTGCTAAGCTTAATAATAACCACAAGTTAGTACAAAAGGGAAACAAACTTGCTTTAATAAAATCGTACAAAACAGCTAAATTTTAACGTTCACAGAATTCGACGAAACTTGACACAAATGTTGGTCCAGAGCTGCGAATTTGTGTGGTAAATTGGCTAAGCGTAATAATAACTACAAGTTAGTATAAAAAGGAAATAAACTTGCTTTAATAAAATCGTGCAAAAGTTTTGAACGTTGTCAGAATTCGACGAAACATGACGCAACCGTTAGTCTAGACCCAAGAATTTGTGGGGTAAATTTGCTAAGCGTAATATTACCTACAAGTTAGTATAAAAGGGACACAAACTTGCTAAAATAAAACCGTGCAAAACAGCTATATTTTGAACGTCCACAGAATTCGAGGAAACTTGACCCAACCGTAGGTCTAGACCGAAGCATTTGTGTGGTAAATTTTCTAAGAGTAATAATACCTACAAGTTAGTATAAAAGGAAAACAAACTTGCTTTAATAAAACCGTGCAAAACAGCTAAATTTTGAACGTTCTCAGAATTCCACGAAACATAACCCAACCGTAGGTCTAGAACCAAGAATTTGTGTGGTTAATAATACCTACAAGTTAGTGTAAAAGGAAAACAAATTTGCTTCTAATAAAATTGTGCAAAACAGCTAACTTTTGAACGTTCTACGAATTCGACGAAACTTGTCCCAAACATTGGTCCATATCCAAGCATTTGTGTTGTATATTTGCTATGCTTAATAATAACTACAAGTTAGTATAAAAGGAAAATGAATTTGCTTTATAAAACCGTGCAAAAAAACTAAATTTTGAGCGTTCTCAAAATTCGACGAAACTTGACACAAACGTTGGTCTACGCCCAAGAATTTGTGTGGTAATTTTGGAAAGCATAATAACAACTACAAGTTAGTACAAAAGCGAAACAAACATGCTTTAATAAACTCGTGCAAAACAGCTAAATTTTAACGTTCACAGAATTCGACGAAACTTGACACAAACGTTGGTCCAGAGCTGCGAATTTGTGTGGTAAATTGGCTAAGCGTAATAATAACTACAAGTTAGTATAAAAGGGAAATAAACTTGCTTTAATAAAATCGTGCAAAAGTTTTGAACGTTGTCAGAATTCGACGAAACATGACCCAACCGTTAGTCTAGACCCAAGAATTTGTGGGGTAAATTTGCTAAGCGTAATATTACCTACAAGTTAGTATAAAAGGAAAACAAACTTGCTTTAATAAATCCGTGCAAAACAGCTATATTTTGAACGTTCACAGAATTCGAGGAAACTTGACCCAACCGTAGGTCTAGACCGAAGCATTTGTGTGGTAAATTTTCTAAGAGTAATAATACCTACAAGTTAGTATAAAAGGAAAACAAACTTGCTTTAATAAAACCGTGCAAAACAGCTAAATTTTGAACGTTCTCAGAATTCCACGAAACATAACCCAACCGTAGGTCTAGAACCAAGAATTTGTGTGGTTAATAATACCTACAAGTTAGTGTAAAAGGAAAACAAATTTGCTTTAATAAAATTGTGCAAAACAGCTAACTTTTGAACGTTCTACGAATTCGACGAAACTTGTCCCAAACATTGGTCTATATCCAAGCATTTGTGTTGTGTATTTGCTAAGCTTAATAATAACTACAAGTTAGTATAAAAGGAAAATGAATTTGCTTTATAAAACCGTGCAAAAAAACTAAATTTTGAGCGTTCTCAAAATTCGACGAAACTTGACACAAATGTTGTTCTACGCCCAAGTATTTGTGTGGTAATTATGGAAACCATAATAACAACTACAAGTTAGTACAAAAGGGAAACAAATTTTCATTAATAAAATCGTGCAAAACAGCTAAATTTTAACGTTCACAGAATTCGACGAAACTTGACACAAACGTTGGTCTAGAGCTGCGAATTTGTATGGTAAATTGGCTAAGCGTAATAATAACTACAAGTTAGTATAAAAGGGAAATAAACTTGCTTTAATAAAATCGTGCAAAAGTTTTGAACGTTGTCAGAATTCGACGAAACATGACCCAACCGTTAGTCTAGACCCAAGAATTTGTGGGGTAAATTTGCTAAGCGTTACCTACAAGTTAGTATAAAAGGAAAACAAACTTGCTTTAATAAATCCGTGCAAAACAGCTATATTTTGAACGTTCACAGAATTCGAGGAAACTTGACCCAACCGTAGGTCTAGACCGAAGCATTTGTGTGGTAAATTTTCTAAGAGTAATAATACCTACAAGTTAGTATAAAAGGGAAACAAAAATAAAGCCGTACAAAACAGCTAAATTTTGGGCGTTCTCAGAATTCCACGAAACATAACCCAACCGTAGGTCTAGAACCAAGAATTTGTCTGGTTAATAATACCTACAAGTTAGTGTAAAAGGAAAACAAATTTGCTTTAATAAAATTATGCAAAACAGCTAACATTCGAACGTTCTACGAATTCGACGAAACTTGTTCCAAACATTGGTCTATATCCAACCATTTGTGTTGTATATTTGCTAAGCTTAATAATAACCACAAGTTAGTACAAAAGGGAAACAAACTTGCTTTAATAAAATCGTACAAAACAGCTAAATTTTAACGTTCACAGAATTCGACGAAACTTGACACAAATGTTGGTCCAGAGCTGCGAATTTGTGTGGTAAATTGGCTAAGCGTAATAATAACTACAAGTTAGTATAAAAAGGAAATAAACTTGCTTTAATAAAATCGTGCAAAAGTTTTGAACGTTGTCAGAATTCGACGAAACATGACCCAACCGTTAGTCTAGACCCAAGAATTTGTGGGGTAAATTTGCTAAGCGTAATATTACCTACAAGTTAGTATAAAAGGGACACAAACTTGCTATAATAAAACCGTGCAAAACAGCTATATTTTGAACGTTCACAGAATTCGAGGAAACTTGACCCAACCGTAGGTCTAGACCGAAGCATTTGTGTGGTAAATTTTCTAAGAGTAATAATACCTACAAGTTAGTATAAAAGGGAAACAAAAATAAAGCCGTACAAAACAGCTAAATTTTGGGCGTTCTCAGAATTCCACGAAACATAACCCAACCGTAGGTCTAGAACCAAGAATTTGTCTGGTTAATAATACCTACAAGTTAGTGTAAAAGGAAAACAAATTTGCTTTAATAAAATTATGCAAAACAGCTAACATTTGAACGTTCTACGAATTCGACGAAACTTGTTCCAAACATTGGTCTATATCCAACCATTTGTGTTGTATATTTGCTAAGCTTAATAATAACCACAAGTTAGTACAAAAGGGAAACAAACTTGCTTTAATAAAATCGTACAAAACAGCTAAATTTTAACGTTCACAGAATTCGACGAAACTTGACACAAATGTTGGTCCAGAGCTGCGAATTTGTGTGGTAAATTGGCTAACCGTAATAATAACTACAAGTTAGTATAAAAAGGAAATAAACTTGCTTTAATAAAATCGTGCAAAAGTTTTGAACGTTGTCAGAATTCGACGAAACATGACCCAACCGTTAGTCTAGACCCAAGAATTTGTGGGGTAAATTTGCTAAGCGTAATATTACCTACAAGTTAGTATAAAAGGGACACAAACTTGCTATAATAAAACCGTGCAAAACAGCTATATTTTGAACGTTCACAGAATTCGAGGAAACTTGACCCAACCGTAGGTCTAGACCGAAGCATTTGTGTGGTAAATTTTCTAAGAGTAATAATACCTACAAGTTAGTATAAAAGGAAAACAAACTTGCTTTAATAAAACCGTGCAAAACAGCTAAATTTTGAACGTTCTCAGAATTCCACGAAACATAACCCAACCGTAGGTCTAGAACCAAGAATTTGTGTGGTTAATAATACCTACAAGTTAGTGTAAAAGGAAAACAAATTTGCTTTAATAAAATTGTGCAAAACAGCTAACTTTTGAACGTTCTACGAATTCGACGAAACTTGTCCCAAACATTGGTCTATATCCAAGCATTTGTGTTGTGTATTTGCTAAGCTTAATAATAACTACAAGTTAGTATAAAAGGAAAATGAATTTGCTTTATAAAACCGTGCAAAAAAACTAAATTTTGAGCGTTCTCAAAATTCGACGAAACTTGACACAAATGTTGTTCTACGCCCAAGTATTTGTGTGGTAATTATGGAAACCATAATAACAACTACAAGTTAGTACAAAAGGGAAACAAATTTTCATTAATAAAATCGTGCAAAACAGCTAAATTTTAACGTTCACAGAATTCGACGAAACTTGACACAAACGTTGGTCTAGAGCTGCGAATTTGTATGGTAAATTGGCTAAGCGTAATAATAACTACAAGTTAGTATAAAAGGGAAATAAACTTGCTTTAATAAAATCGTGCAAAAGTTTTGAACGTTGTCAGAATTCGACGAAACATGACCCAACCGTTAGTCTAGACCCAAGAATTTGTGGGGTAAATTTGCTAAGCGTAATATTACCTACAAGTTAGTATAAAAGGAAAACAAACTTGCTTTAATAAATCCGTGCAAAACAGCTATATTTTGAACGTTCACAGAATTCGAGGAAACTTGACCCAACCGTAGGTCTAGACCGAAGCATTTGTGTGGTAAATTTTCTAAGAGTAATAATACCTACAAGTTAGTATAAAAGGGAAACAAAAATAAAGCCGTACAAAACAGCTAAATTTTGGGCGTTCTCAGAATTCCACGAAACATAACCCAACCGTAGGTCTAGAACCAAGAATTTGTCTGGTTAATAATACCTACAAGTTAGTGTAAAAGGAAAACAAATTTGCTTTAATAAAATTATGCAAAACAGCTAACATTTGAACGTTCTACGAATTCGACGAAACTTGTTCCAAACATTGGTCTATATCCAACCATTTGTGTTGTATATTTGCTAAGCTTAATAATAACCACAAGTTAGTACAAAAGGGAAACAAACTTGCTTTAATAAAATCGTACAAAACAGCTAAATTTTAACGTTCACAGAATTCGACGAAACTTGACACAAATGTTGGTCCAGAGCTGCGAATTTGTGTGGTAAATTGGCTAAGCGTAATAATAACTACAAGTTAGTATAAAAAGGAAATAAACTTGCTTTAATAAAATCGTGCAAAAGTTTTGAACGTTGTCAGAATTCGACGAAACATGACCCAACCGTTAGTCTAGACCCAAGAATTTGTGGGGTAAATTTGCTAAGCGTAATATTACCTACAAGTTAGTATAAAAGGGACACAAACTTGCTATAATAAAACCGTGCAAAACAGCTATATTTTGAACGTTCACAGAATTCGAGGAAACTTGACCCAACCGTAGGTCTAGACCGAAGCATTTGTGTGGTAAATTTTCTAAGAGTAATAATACCTACAAGTTAGTATAAAAGGGAAACAAAAATAAAGCCGTACAAAACAGCTAAATTTTGGGCGTTCTCAGAATTCCACGAAACATAACCCAACCGTAGGTCTAGAACCAAGAATTTGTCTGGTTAATAATACCTACAAGTTAGTGTAAAAGGAAAACAAATTTGCTTTAATAAAATTATGCAAAACAGCTAACATTTGAACGTTCTACGAATTCGACGAAACTTGTTCCAAACATTGGTCTATATCCAACCATTTGTGTTGTATATTTGCTAAGCTTAATAATAACCACAAGTTAGTACAAAAGGGAAACAAACTTGCTTTAATAAAATCGTACAAAACAGCTAAATTTTAACGTTCACAGAATTCGACGAAACTTGACACAAATGTTGGTCCAGAGCTGCGAATTTGTGTGGTAAATTGGCTAAGCGTAATAATAACTACAAGTTAGTATAAAAAGGAAATAAACTTGCTTTAATAGAATCGTGCAAAAGTTTTGAACGTTGTCAGAATTCGACGAAACATGACCCAACCGTTAGTCTAGACCCAAGAATTTGTGGGGTAAATTTGCTAAGCGTAATATTACCTACAAGTTAGTATAAAAGGGACACAAACTTGCTATAATAAAACCGTGCAAAACAGCTATATTTTGAACGTTCACAGAATTCGAGGAAACTTGACCCAACCGTAGGTCTAGACCGAAGCATTTGTGTGGTAAATTTTCTAAGAGTAATAATACCTACAAGTTAGTATAAAAAGGGAAACAAAAATAAAGCCGTACAAAACAGCTAAATTTTGGGCGTTCTCAGAATTCCACGAAACATAACCCAACCGTAGGTCTAGAACCAAGAATTTGTCTGGTTAATAATACCTACAAGTTAGTGTAAAAGGAAAACAAATTTGCTTTAATAAAATTGTGCAAAACAGCTAACTTTTGAACGTTCTACGAATTCGACGAAACTTGTCCCAAACATTGGTCTATATCCAAGCATTTGTGTTGTGTATTTGCTAAGCTTAATAATAACTACAGGTTAGTATAAAAGGAAAATGAATTTGCTTTATAAAACCGTGCAAAAAAACTAAATTTTGAGCGTTCTCAAAATTCGACGAAACTTGACACAAATGTTGTTCTACGCCCAAGTATTTGTGTGGTAATTATGGAAACCATAATAACAACTACAAGTTAGTACAAAAGGGAAATAAATTTTCATTAATAAAATCGTGCAAAACAGCTAAATTTTAACGTTCACAGAATTCGACGAAACTTGACACAAACGTTGGTCTAGAGCTGCGAATTTGTATGGTAAATTGGCTAAGCGTAATAATTACTACAAGTTAGTATAAAAGGGAAATAAACTTGCTTTAATAAAATCGTGCAAAAGTTTTGAACGTTGTCAGAATTCGACGAAACATGACCCAACCGTTAGTCTAGACCCAAGAATTTGTGGGGTAAATTTGCTAAGCGTAATATTACCTACAAGTTAGTATAAAAGGAAAACAAACTTGCTTTAATAAATCCGTGCAAAACAGCTATATTTTGAACGTTCACAGAATTCGAGGAAACTTGACCCAACCGTAGGTCTAGACCGAAGCATTTGTGTGGTAAATTTTCTAAGAGTAATAATACCTACAAGTTAGTATAAAAGGGAAACAAAAATAAAGCCGTACAAAACAGCTAAATTTTGGGCGTTCTCAGAATTCCACGAAACATAACCCAACCGTAGGTCTAGAACCAAGAATTTGTCTGGTTAATAATACCTACAAGTTAGTGTAAAAGGAAAACAAATTTGCTTTAATAAAATTATGCAAAACAGCTAACATTTGAACGTTCTACGAATTCGACGAAACTTGTTCCAAACATTGGTCTATATCCAACCATTTGTGTTGTATATTTGCTAAGCTTAATAATAACCACAAGTTAGTACAAAAGGGAAACAAACTTGCTTTAATAAAATCGTACAAAACAGCTAAATTTTAACGTTCACAGAATTCGACGAAACTTGACACAAATGTTGGTCCAGAGCTGCGAATTTGTGTGGTAAATTGGCTAAGCGTAATAATAACTACAAGTTAGTATAAAAAGGAAATAAACTTGCTTTAATAAAATCGTGCAAAAGTTTTGAACGTTGTCAGAATTCGACGAAACATGACCCAACCGTTAGTCTAGACCCAAGAATTTGTGGGGTAAATTTGCTAAGCGTAATATTACCTACAAGTTAGTATAAAAGGGACACAAACTTGCTATAATAAAACCGTGCAAAACAGCTATATTTTGAACGTTCACAGAATTCGAGGAAACTTGACCCAACCGTAGGTCTAGACCGAAGCATTTGTGTGGTAAATTTTCTAAGAGTAATAATACCTACAAGTTAGTATAAAAGGGAAACAAAAATAAAGCCGTACAAAACAGCTAAATTTTGGGCGTTCTCAGAATTCCACGAAACATAACCCAACCGTAGGTCTAGAACCAAGAATTTGTCTGGTTAATAATACCTACAAGTTAGTGTAAAAGGAAAACAAATTTGCTTTAATAAAATTATGCAAAACAGCTAACATTTGAACGTTCTACGAATTCGACGAAACTTGTTCCAAACATTGGTCTATATCCAACCATTTGTGTTGTATATTTGCTAAGCTTAATAATAACCACAAGTTAGTACAAAAGGGAAACAAACTTGCTTTAATAAAATCGTACAAAACAGCTAAATTTTAACGTTCACAGAATTCGACGAAACTTGACACAAATGTTGGTCCAGAGCTGCGAATTTGTGTGGTAAATTGGCTAACCGTAATAATAACTACAAGTTAGTATAAAAAGGAAATAAACTTGCTTTAATAAAATCGTGCAAAAGTTTTGAACGTTGTCAGAATTCGACGAAACATGACCCAACCGTTAGTCTAGACCCAAGAATTTGTGGGGTAAATTTGCTAAGCGTAATATTACCTACAAGTTAGTATAAAAGGGACACAAACTTGCTATAATAAAACCGTGCAAAACAGCTATATTTTGAACGTTCACAGAATTCGAGGAAACTTGACCCAACCGTAGGTCTAGACCGAAGCATTTGTGTGGTAAATTTTCTAAGAGTAATAATACCTACAAGTTAGTATAAAAGGAAAACAAACTTGCTTTAATAAAACCGTGCAAAACAGCTAAATTTTGAACGTTCTCAGAATTCCACGAAACATAACCCAACCGTAGGTCTAGAACCAAGAATTTGTGTGGTTAATAATACCTACAAGTTAGTGTAAAAGGAAAACAAATTTGCTTCTAATAAAATTGTGCAAAACAGCTAACTTTTGAACGTTCTACGAATTTGACGAAACTTGTCCCAAACATTGGTCCATATCCAAGCATTTGTGTTGTATATTTGCTATGCTTAATAATAACTACAAGTTAGTATAAAAGGAAAATGAATTTGCTTTATAAAACCGTGCAAAAAAACTAAATTTTGAGCGTTCTCAAAATTCGACGAAACTTGACACAAACGTTGGTCTACGCCCAAGAATTTGTGTGGTAATTTTGGAAAGCATAATAACAACTACAAGTTAGTACAAAAGCGAAACAAACATGCTTTAATAAACTCGTGCAAAACAGCTAAATTTTAACGTTCACAGAATTCGACGAAACTTGACACAAACGTTGGTCCAGAGCTGCGAATTTGTGTGGTAAATTGGCTAAGCGTAATAATAACTACAAGTTAGTATAAAAGGGAAATAAACTTGCTTTAATAAAATCGTGCAAAAGTTTTGAACGTTGTCAGAATTCGACGAAACATGACCCAACCGTTAGTCTAGACCCAAGAATTTGTGGGGTAAATTTGCTAAGCGTAATATTACCTACAAGTTAGTATAAAAGGAAAACAAACTTGCTTTAATAAATCCGTGCAAAACAGCTATATTTTGAACGTTCACAGAATTCGAGGAAACTTGACCCAACCGTAGGTCTAGACCGAAGCATTTGTGTGGTAAATTTTCTAAGAGTAATAATACCTACAAGTTAGTATAAAAGGAAAACAAACTTGCTTTAATAAAACCGTGCAAAACAGCTAAATTTTGAACGTTCTCAGAATTCCACGAAACATAACCCAACCGTAGGTCTAGAACCAAGAATTTGTGTGGTTAATAATACCTACAAGTTAGTGTAAAAGGAAAACAAATTTGCTTTAATAAAATTGTGCAAAACAGCTAACTTTTGAACGTTCTACGAATTCGACGAAACTTGTCCCAAACATTGGTCTATATCCAAGCATTTGTGTTGTGTATTTGCTAAGCTTAATAATAACTACAAGTTAGTATAAAAGGAAAATGAATTTGCTTTATAAAACCGTGCAAAAAAACTAAATTTTGAGCGTTCTCAAAATTCGACGAAACTTGACACAAATGTTGTTCTACGCCCAAGTATTTGTGTGGTAATTATGGAAACCATAATAACAACTACAAGTTAGTACAAAAGGGAAACAAATTTTCATTAATAAAATCGTGCAAAACAGCTAAATTTTAACGTTCACAGAATTCGACGAAACTTGACACAAACGTTGGTCTAGAGCTGCGAATTTGTATGGTAAATTGGCTAAGCGTAATAATAACTACAAGTTAGTATAAAAGGGAAATAAACTTGCTTTAATAAAATCGTGCAAAAGTTTTGAACGTTGTCAGAATTCGACGAAACATGACCCAACCGTTAGTCTAGACCCAAGAATTTGTGGGGTAAATTTGCTAAGCGTTACCTACAAGTTAGTATAAAAGGAAAACAAACTTGCTTTAATAAATCCGTGCAAAACAGCTATATTTTGAACGTTCACAGAATTCGAGGAAACTTGACCCAACCGTAGGTCTAGACCGAAGCATTTGTGTGGTAAATTTTCTAAGAGTAATAATACCTACAAGTTAGTATAAAAGGGAAACAAAAATAAAGCCGTACAAAACAGCTAAATTTTGGGCGTTCTCAGAATTCCACGAAACATAACCCAACCGTAGGTCTAGAACCAAGAATTTGTCTGGTTAATAATACCTACAAGTTAGTGTAAAAGGAAAACAAATTTGCTTTAATAAAATTATGCAAAACAGCTAACATTCGAACGTTCTACGAATTCGACGAAACTTGTTCCAAACATTGGTCTATATCCAACCATTTGTGTTGTATATTTGCTAAGCTTAATAATAACCACAAGTTAGTACAAAAGGGAAACAAACTTGCTTTAATAAAATCGTACAAAACAGCTAAATTTTAACGTTCACAGAATTCGACGAAACTTGACACAAATGTTGGTCCAGAGCTGCGAATTTGTGTGGTAAATTGGCTAAGCGTAATAATAACTACAAGTTAGTATAAAAAGGAAATAAACTTGCTTTAATAAAATCGTGCAAAAGTTTTGAACGTTGTCAGAATTCGACGAAACATGACCCAACCGTTAGTCTAGACCCAAGAATTTGTGGGGTAAATTTGCTAAGCGTAATATTACCTACAAGTTAGTATAAAAGGGACACAAACTTGCTATAATAAAACCGTGCAAAACAGCTATATTTTGAACGTTCACAGAATTCGAGGAAACTTGACCCAACCGTAGGTCTAGACCGAAGCATTTGTGTGGTAAATTTTCTAAGAGTAATAATACCTACAAGTTAGTATAAAAGGGAAACAAAAATAAAGCCGTACAAAACAGCTAAATTTTGGGCGTTCTCAGAATTCCACGAAACATAACCCAACCGTAGGTCTAGAACCAAGAATTTGTCTGGTTAATAATACCTACAAGTTAGTGTAAAAGGAAAACAAATTTGCTTTAATAAAATTATGCAAAACAGCTAACATTTGAACGTTCTACGAATTCGACGAAACTTGTTCCAAACATTGGTCTATATCCAACCATTTGTGTTGTATATTTGCTAAGCTTAATAATAACCACAAGTTAGTACAAAAGGGAAACAAACTTGCTTTAATAAAATCGTACAAAACAGCTAAATTTTAACGTTCACAGAATTCGACGAAACTTGACACAAATGTTGGTCCAGAGCTGCGAATTTGTGTGGTAAATTGGCTAACCGTAATAATAACTACAAGTTAGTATAAAAAGGAAATAAACTTGCTTTAATAAAATCGTGCAAAAGTTTTGAACGTTGTCAGAATTCGACGAAACATGACCCAACCGTTAGTCTAGACCCAAGAATTTGTGGGGTAAATTTGCTAAGCGTAATATTACCTACAAGTTAGTATAAAAGGGACACAAACTTGCTATAATAAAACCGTGCAAAACAGCTATATTTTGAACGTTCACAGAATTCGAGGAAACTTGACCCAACCGTAGGTCTAGACCGAAGCATTTGTGTGGTAAATTTTCTAAGAGTAATAATACCTACAAGTTAGTATAAAAGGAAAACAAACTTGCTTTAATAAAACCGTGCAAAACAGCTAAATTTTGAACGTTCTCAGAATTCCACGAAACATAACCCAACCGTAGGTCTAGAACCAAGAATTTGTGTGGTTAATAATACCTACAAGTTAGTGTAAAAGGAAAACAAATTTGCTTTAATAAAATTGTGCAAAACAGCTAACTTTTGAACGTTCTACGAATTCGACGAAACTTGTCCCAAACATTGGTCTATATCCAAGCATTTGTGTTGTGTATTTGCTAAGCTTAATAATAACTACAAGTTAGTATAAAAGGAAAATGAATTTGCTTTATAAAACCGTGCAAAAAAACTAAATTTTGAGCGTTCTCAAAATTCGACGAAACTTGACACAAATGTTGTTCTACGCCCAAGTATTTGTGTGGTAATTATGGAAACCATAATAACAACTACAAGTTAGTACAAAAGGGAAACAAATTTTCATTAATAAAATCGTGCAAAACAGCTAAATTTTAACGTTCACAGAATTCGACGAAACTTGACACAAACGTTGGTCTAGAGCTGCGAATTTGTATGGTAAATTGGCTAAGCGTAATAATAACTACAAGTTAGTATAAAAGGGAAATAAACTTGCTTTAATAAAATCGTGCAAAAGTTTTGAACGTTGTCAGAATTCGACGAAACATGACCCAACCGTTAGTCTAGACCCAAGAATTTGTGGGGTAAATTTGCTAAGCGTAATATTACCTACAAGTTAGTATAAAAGGAAAACAAACTTGCTTTAATAAATCCGTGCAAAACAGCTATATTTTGAACGTTCACAGAATTCGAGGAAACTTGACCCAACCGTAGGTCTAGACCGAAGCATTTGTGTGGTAAATTTTCTAAGAGTAATAATACCTACAAGTTAGTATAAAAGGGAAACAAAAATAAAGCCGTACAAAACAGCTAAATTTTGGGCGTTCTCAGAATTCCACGAAACATAACCCAACCGTAGGTCTAGAACCAAGAATTTGTCTGGTTAATAATACCTACAAGTTAGTGTAAAAGGAAAACAAATTTGCTTTAATAAAATTATGCAAAACAGCTAACATTTGAACGTTCTACGAATTCGACGAAACTTGTTCCAAACATTGGTCTATATCCAACCATTTGTGTTGTATATTTGCTAAGCTTAATAATAACCACAAGTTAGTACAAAAGGGAAACAAACTTGCTTTAATAAAATCGTACAAAACAGCTAAATTTTAACGTTCACAGAATTCGACGAAACTTGACACAAATGTTGGTCCAGAGCTGCGAATTTGTGTGGTAAATTGGCTAAGCGTAATAATAACTACAAGTTAGTATAAAAAGGAAATAAACTTGCTTTAATAAAATCGTGCAAAAGTTTTGAACGTTGTCAGAATTCGACGAAACATGACCCAACCGTTAGTCTAGACCCAAGAATTTGTGGGGTAAATTTGCTAAGCGTAATATTACCTACAAGTTAGTATAAAAGGGACACAAACTTGCTATAATAAAACCGTGCAAAACAGCTATATTTTGAACGTTCACAGAATTCGAGGAAACTTGACCCAACCGTAGGTCTAGACCGAAGCATTTGTGTGGTAAATTTTCTAAGAGTAATAATACCTACAAGTTAGTATAAAAGGGAAACAAAAATAAAGCCGTACAAAACAGCTAAATTTTGGGCGTTCTCAGAATTCCACGAAACATAACCCAACCGTAGGTCTAGAACCAAGAATTTGTCTGGTTAATAATACCTACAAGTTAGTGTAAAAGGAAAACAAATTTGCTTTAATAAAATTATGCAAAACAGCTAACATTTGAACGTTCTACGAATTCGACGAAACTTGTTCCAAACATTGGTCTATATCCAACCATTTGTGTTGTATATTTGCTAAGCTTAATAATAACCACAAGTTAGTACAAAAGGGAAACAAACTTGCTTTAATAAAATCGTACAAAACAGCTAAATTTTAACGTTCACAGAATTCGACGAAACTTGACACAAATGTTGGTCCAGAGCTGCGAATTTGTGTGGTAAATTGGCTAAGCGTAATAATAACTACAAGTTAGTATAAAAAGGAAATAAACTTGCTTTAATAGAATCGTGCAAAAGTTTTGAACGTTGTCAGAATTCGACGAAACATGACCCAACCGTTAGTCTAGACCCAAGAATTTGTGGGGTAAATTTGCTAAGCGTAATATTACCTACAAGTTAGTATAAAAGGGACACAAACTTGCTATAATAAAACCGTGCAAAACAGCTATATTTTGAACGTTCACAGAATTCGAGGAAACTTGACCCAACCGTAGGTCTAGACCGAAGCATTTGTGTGGTAAATTTTCTAAGAGTAATAATACCTACAAGTTAGTATAAAAAGGGAAACAAAAATAAAGCCGTACAAAACAGCTAAATTTTGGGCGTTCTCAGAATTCCACGAAACATAACCCAACCGTAGGTCTAGAACCAAGAATTTGTCTGGTTAATAATACCTACAAGTTAGTGTAAAAGGAAAACAAATTTGCTTTAATAAAATTGTGCAAAACAGCTAACTTTTGAACGTTCTACGAATTCGACGAAACTTGTCCCAAACATTGGTCTATATCCAAGCATTTGTGTTGTGTATTTGCTAAGCTTAATAATAACTACAGGTTAGTATAAAAGGAAAATGAATTT
Source organism: Sesamum indicum (assembly GCF_026168435.1). Classification (NCBI taxonomy): domain Eukaryota; kingdom Viridiplantae; phylum Streptophyta; class Magnoliopsida; order Lamiales; family Pedaliaceae; genus Sesamum; species Sesamum indicum. Next base: position 9,920,136 of record NC_142661.1, read on the forward strand.
GCTTTATAAAACCGTGCAAAAAAACTAAATTTTGAGCGTTCTCAAAATTCGACGAAACTTGACACAAATGTTGTTCTACGCCCAAGTATTTGTGTGGTAATTATGGAAACCATAATAACAACTACAAGTTAGTACAAAAGGGAAATAAATTTTCATTAATAAAATCGTGCAAAACAGCTAAATTTTAACGTTCACAGAATTCGACGAAACTTGACACAAACGTTGGTCTAGAGCTGCGAATTTGTATGGTAAATTGGCTAAGCGTAATAATTACTACAAGTTAGTATAAAAGGGAAATAAACTTGCTTTAATAAAATCGTGCAAAAGTTTTGAACGTTGTCAGAATTCGACGAAACATGACCCAACCGTTAGTCTAGACCCAAGAATTTGTGGGGTAAATTTGCTAAGCGTAATATTACCTACAAGTTAGTATAAAAGGAAAACAAACTTGCTTTAATAAATCCGTGCAAAACAGCTATATTTTGAACGTTCACAGAATTCGAGGAAACTTGACCCAACCGTAGGTCTAGACCGAAGCATTTGTGTGGTAAATTTTCTAAGAGTAATAATACCTACAAGTTAGTATAAAAGGGAAACAAAAATAAAGCCGTACAAAACAGCTAAATTTTGGGCGTTCTCAGAATTCCACGAAACATAACCCAACCGTAGGTCTAGAACCAAGAATTTGTCTGGTTAATAATACCTACAAGTTAGTGTAAAAGGAAAACAAATTTGCTTTAATAAAATTATGCAAAACAGCTAACATTTGAACGTTCTACGAATTCGACGAAACTTGTTCCAAACATTGGTCTATATCCAACCATTTGTGTTGTATATTTGCTAAGCTTAATAATAACCACAAGTTAGTACAAAAGGGAAACAAACTTGCTTTAATAAAATCGTACAAAACAGCTAAATTTTAACGTTCACAGAATTCGACGAAACTTGACACAAATGTTGGTCCAGAGCTGCGAATTTGTGTGGTAAATTGGCTAAGCGTAATAATAACTACAAGTTAGTATAAAAAGGAAATAAACTTGCTTTAATAAAATCGTGCAAAAGTTTTGAACGTTGTCAGAATTCGACGAAACATGACCCAACCGTTAGTCTAGACCCAAGAATTTGTGGGGTAAATTTGCTAAGCGTAATATTACCTACAAGTTAGTATAAAAGGGACACAAACTTGCTATAATAAAACCGTGCAAAACAGCTATATTTTGAACGTTCACAGAATTCGAGGAAACTTGACCCAACCGTAGGTCTAGACCGAAGCATTTGTGTGGTAAATTTTCTAAGAGTAATAATACCTACAAGTTAGTATAAAAGGAAAACAAACTTGCTTTAATAAAACCGTGCAAAACAGCTAAATTTTGAACGTTCTCAGAATTCCACGAAACATAACCCAACCGTAGGTCTAGAACCAAGAATTTGTGTGGTTAATAATACCTACAAGTTAGTGTAAAAGGAAAACAAATTTGCTTTAATAAAATTGTGCAAAACAGCTAACTTTTGAACGTTCTACGAATTCGACGAAACTTGTCCCAAACATTGGTCTATATCCAAGCATTTGTGTTGTGTATTTGCTAAGCTTAATAATAACTACAAGTTAGTATAAAAGTAAAATGAATTTGATTTATAAAACCGTGCAAAAAAACTAAATTTTGAGCGTTCTCAAAATTCGACGAAACTTGACACAAACGTTGTTCTACGCCCAAGTATTTGTGTGGTAATTTTGGAAACCATAATAACAACTACAAGTTAGTACAAAAGGGAAACAAATTTTCATTAATAAAATCGTGCAAAACAGCTAAATTTTAACGTTCACAGAATTCGACGAAACTTGACACAAACGTTGGTCTAGAGCTGCGAATTTGTATGGTAAATTGGCTAAGCGTAATAATAACTACAAGTTAGTATAAAAGGGAAATAAACTTGCTTTAATAAAATCGTGTAAAAGTTTTGAACGTTGTCAGAATTCGACGAAACATGACCCAACCGTTGGTCTAGACCCAAGAATTTGTGGGGTAAATTTGCTAAGCGTAATATTACCTACAAGTTAGTATAAAAGGAAAACAAACTTGCTTTAATAAATCCGTGCAAAACAGCTATATTTTGAACGTCCACAGAATTCGAGGAAACTTGACCCAACCGTAGGTCTAGACCGAAGCATTTGTGTGGTAAATTTTCTAAGAGTAATAATACCTACAAGTTAGTATAAAAGGGAAACAAAAATAAAGCCGTACAAAACAGCTAAATTTTGGGCGTTCTCAGAATTCCACGAAACATAACCCAACCGTAGGTCTAGAACCAAGAATTTGTCTGGTTAATAATACCTACAAGTTAGTGTAAAAGGAAAACAAATTTGCTTTAATAAAATTATGCAAAACAGCTAACATTTGAACGTTCTACGAATTCGACGAAACTTGTTCCAAACATTGGTCTATATCCAACCATTTGTGTTGTATATTTGCTAAGCTTAATAATAACCACAAGTTAGTACAAAAGGGAAACAAACTTGCTTTAATAAAATCGTACAAAACAGCTAAATTTTAACGTTCACAGAATTCGACGAAACTTGACACAAATGTTGGTCCAGAGCTGCGAATTTGTGTGGTAAATTGGCTAAGCGTAATAATAACTACAAGTTAGTATAAAAAGGAAATAAACTTGCTTTAATAAAATCGTGCAAAAGTTTTGAACGTTGTCAGAATTCGACGAAACATGACCCAACCGTTAGTCTAGACCCAAGAATTTGTGGGGTAAATTTGCTAAGCGTAATATTACCTACAAGTTAGTATAAAAGGGACACAAACTTGCTATAATAAAACCGTGCAAAACAGCTATATTTTGAACGTTCACAGAATTCGAGGAAACTTGATCCAACCGTAGGTCTAGACCGAAGCATTTGTGTGGTAAATTTTCTAAGAGTAATAATACTTACAAGTTAGTATAAAAGGAAAACAAACTTGCTTTAATAAAACCGTGCAAAACAGCTAAATTTTGAACGTTCTCAGAATTCCACGAAACATAACCCAACCGTAGGTCTAGAACAAAGAATTTGTGTGGTTAATAATACCTACAAGTTAGTGTAAAAGGAAAACAAATTTGCTTCTAATAAAATTGTGCAAAACAGCTAACTTTTGAACGTTCTACGAATTCGACGAAACTTGTCCCAAACATTGGTCCATATCCAAGCATTTGTGTTGTATATTTGCTATGCTTAATAATAACTACAAGTTAGTATAAAAGGAAAATGAATTTGCTTTATAAAACCGTGCAAAAAAACTAAATTTTGAGCGTTCTCAAAATTCGACGAAACTTGACACAAACGTTGGTCTACGCCCAAGAATTTGTGTGGTAATTTTGGAAAGCATAATAACAACTACAAGTTAGTATAAAAGCGAAACAAACATGCTTTAATAAACTCGTGCAAAACAGCTAAATTTTAACGTTCACAGAATTCGACGAAACTTGACACAAACGTTGGTCCAGAGCTGCGAATTTGTGTGGTAAATTGGCTAAGCGTAATAATAACTACAAGTTAGTATAAAAGGGAAATAAACTTGCTTTAATAAAATCGTGCAAAAGAGCTTACTTTTGAACATTGTCAGAATTCGACGAAACATGACCAACCGTTGGTCTAGACCCAAGAATTTGTGGGGTAAATTTGCTAAGCGTAATATTACCTACAAGTTAGTATAAAAGGAAAACAAACTTGCTTTAATAAAACCGTGCAAAACAGCTATATTTTGAACGTTCACAGAATTCGAGGAAACTTGACCCAACCGTAGGTCTAGACCGAAGCATTTGTGTGGTAAATTTTCTAAGAGTAATAATACCTACAAGTTAGTATAAAAGGAAAACAAACTTGCTTTAATAAAACCGTGCAAAGCAGCTAAATTTTGAACGTTCTCAGAATTCCACGAAACATAACCCAACCGTAGGTCTAGAACCAAGAATTTGTGTGGTTAATAATACCTACAAGTTAGTGTAAAAGGAAAACAAATTTGCTTTAATATAATTGTGCAAAACAGCTAACTTTTGAACGTTCTACGAATTCGACGAAACTTGTCCCAAACATTGGTCTATATCCAAGCATTTGTGTTGTGTATTTGCTAAGCTTAATAATAACTACAAGTTAGTATAAAAGTAAAATGAATTTGATTTATAAAACCGTGCAAAAAAACTAAATTTTGAGCGTTCTCAAAATTCGACGAAACTTGACACAAACGTTGTTCTACGCCCAAGTATTTGTGTGGTAATTTTGGAAACCATAATAACAACTACAAGTTAGTACAAAAGGGAAACAAATTTTCATTAATAAAATCGTGCAAAACAGCTAAATTTTAACGTTCACAGAATTCGACGAAACTTGACACAAACGTTGGTCTAGAGCTGCGAATTTGTATGGTAAATTGGCTAAGCGTAATAATAACTACAAGTTAGTATAAAAGGGAAATAAACTTGCTTTAATAAAATCGTGTAAAAGTTTTGAACGTTGTCAGAATTCGACGAAACATGACCCAACCGTTGGTCTAGACCCAAGAATTTGTGGGGTAAATTTGCTAAGCGTAATATTACCTACAAGTTAGTATAAAAGGAAAACAAACTTGCTTTAATAAATCCGTGCAAAACAGCTATATTTTGAACGTCCACAGAATTCGAGGAAACTTGACCCAACCGTAGGTCTAGACCGAAGCATTTGTGTGGTAAATTTTCTAAGAGTAATAATACCTACAAGTTAGTATAAAAGGGAAACAAAAATAAAGCCGTACAAAACAGCTAAATTTTGGGCGTTCTCAGAATTCCACGAAACATAACCCAACCGTAGGTCTAGAACCAAGAATTTGTCTAGTTAATAATACCTACAAGTTAGTGTAAAAGGAAAACAAATTTGCTTTAATAAAATTATGCAAAACAGCTAACATTTGAACGTTCTACGAATTCGACGAAACTTGTTCCAAACATTGGTCTATATCCAACCATTTGTGTTGTATATTTGCTAAGCTTAATAATAACCACAAGTTAGTACAAAAGGGAAACAAACTTGCTTTAATAAAATCGTACAAAACAGCTAAATTTTAACGTTCACAGAATTCGACGAAACTTGACACAAATGTTGGTCCAGAGCTGCGAATTTGTGTGGTAAATTGGCTAAGCGTAATAATAACTACAAGTTAGTATAAAAAGGAAATAAACTTGCTTTAATAAAATCGTGCAAAAGTTTTGAACGTTGTCAGAATTCGACGAAACATGACCCAACCGTTAGTCTAGACCCAAGAATTTGTGGGGTAAATTTGCTAAGCATAATATTACCTACAAGTTAGTATAAAAGGGACACAAACTTGCTATAATAAAACCGTGCAAAACAGCTATATTTTGAACGTTCACAGAATTCGAGGAAACTTGACCCAACCGTAGGTCTAGACAGAAACATTTGTGTGGTAAATTTTCTAAGAGTAATAATACCTACAAGTTAGTATAAAAGGAAAACAAACTTGCTTTAATAAAACCGTGCAAAACAGCTAAATTTTGAACGTTCTCAGAATTCCACGAAACATAACCCAACCGTAGGTCTAGAACAAAGAATTTGTGTGGTTAATAATACCTACAAGTTAGTGTAAAAGGAAAACAAATTTGCTTCTAATAAAATTGTGCAAAACAGCTAACTTTTGAACGTTCTACGAATTCGACGAAACTTGTCCCAAACATTGGTCCATATCCAAGCATTTGTGTTGTATATTTGCTATGCTTAATAATAACTACAAGTTAGTATAAAAGGAAAATGAATTTGCTTTATAAAACCGTGCAAAAAAACTAAATTTTGAGCGTTCTCAAAATTCGACGAAACTTGACACAAACGTTGGTCTACGCCCAAGAATTTGTGTGGTAATTTTGGAAAGCATAATAACAACTACAAGTTAGTACAAAAGCGAAACAAACATGCTTTAATAAACTCGTGCAAAACAGCTAAATTTTAACGTTCACAGAATTCGACGAAACTTGACACAAACGTTGGTCCAGAGCTGCGAATTTGTGTGGTAAATTGGCTAAGCGTAATAATAACTACAAGTTAGTATAAAAGGGAAATAAACTTGCTTTAATAAAATCGTGCAAAAGAGCTTACTTTTGAACATTGTCAGAATTCGACGAAACATGACCAACCGTTGGTCTAGACCCAAGAATTTGTGGGGTAAATTTGCTAAGCGTAATATTACCTACAAGTTAGTATAAAAGGAAAACAAACTTGCTTTAATAAAACCGTGCAAAACAGCTATATTTTGAACGTTCACAGAATTCGAGGAAACTTGACCCAACCGTAGGTCTAGACCGAAGCATTTGTGTGGTAAATTTTCTAAGAGTAATAATACCTACAAGTTAGTAAAAAGGAAAACAAACTTGCTTTAATAAAACCGTGCAAAGCAGCTAAATTTTGAACGTTCTCAGAATTCCACGAAACATAACCCAACCGTAGGTCTAGAACCAAGAATTTGTGTGGTTAATAATACCTACAAGTTAGTGTAAAAGGAAAACAAATTTGCTTTAATAAAATTGTGCAAAACAGCTAACTTTTGAACGTTCTACGAATTCGACGAAACTTGTCCCAAACATTGGTCTATATCCAAGCATTTGTGTTGTGTATTTGCTAAGCTTAATAATAACTACAAGTTAGTATAAAAGGAAAATGAATTTGCTTTATAAAACCGTGCAAAAAAACTAAATTTTGAGCGTTCTCAAAATTCGACGAAACTTGACACAAACGTTGTTCTACGCCCAAGTATTTGTGTGGTAATTATGGAAACCATAATAACAACTACAAGTTAGTACAAAAGGGAAACAAATTTTCATTAATAAAATCGTGCAAAACAGCTAAATTTTAACGTTCACAGAATTCGACGAAACTTGACACAAACGTTGGTCTAGAGCTGCGAATTTGTATGGTAAATTGGCTAAGCGTAATAATAACTACAAGTTAGTATAAAAGGGAAATAAACTTGTTTTAATAAAATCGTGTAAAAGTTTTGAACGTTGTCAGAATTCGACGAAACATGACCCAACCGTTGGTCTAGACCCAAGAATTTGTGGGGTAAATTTGCTAAGCGTAATATTACCTACAAGTTAGTATAAAAGGAAAACAAACTTGCTTTAATAAATCCGTGCAAAACAGCTATATTTTGAACGTCCACAGAATTCGAGGAAATTTGACCCAACCGTAGGTCTAGACCGAAGCATTTGTGTGGTAAATTTTCTAAGAGTAATAATACCTACAAGTTAGTATAAAAGGGAAACAAAAATAAAGCCGTACAAAACAGCTAAATTTTGGGCGTTCTCAGAATTCCACGAAACATAACCCAACCGTAGGTCTAGAACCAAGAATTTGTCTGGTTAATAATACCTACAAGTTAGTGTAAAAGGAAAACAAATTTGGTTTAATAAAATTATGCAAAACAGCTAACATTTGAACGTTCTACGAATTCGACGAAACTTGTTCCAAACATTGGTCTATATCCAACCATTTGTGTTGTATATTTGCTAAGCTTAATAATAACCACAAGTTAGTACAAAAGGGAAACAAACTTGCTTTAATAAAATCGTACAAAACAGCTAAATTTTAACGTTCACAGAATTCGACGAAACTTGACACAAATGTTGGTCCAGAGCTGCGAATTTGTGTGGTAAATTGGCTAAGCGTAATAATAACTACAAGTTAGTATAAAAAGGAAATAAACTTGCTTTAATAAAATCGTGCAAAAGTTTTGAACGTTGTCAGAATTCGACGAAACATGACCCAACCGTTAGTCTAGACCCAAGAATTTGTGGGGTAAATTTGCTAAGCGTAATATTACCTACAAGTTAGTATAAAAGGGACACAAACTTGCTATAATAAAACCGTGCAAAACAGCTATATTTTGAACGTTCACAGAATTCGAGGAAACTTGACCCAACCGTAGGTCTAGACCGAAGCATTTGTGTGGTAAATTTTCTAAGAGTAATAATACCTACAAGTTAGTATAAAAGGAAAACAAACTTGCTTTAATAAAACCGTGCAAAACAGCTAAATTTTGAACGTTCTCAGAATTCCACGAAACATAACCCAACCGTAGGTCTAGAACCAAGAATTTGTGTGGTTAATAATACCTACAAGTTAGTGTAAAAGGAAAACAAATTTGCTTCTAATAAAATTGTGCAAAACAGCTAACTTTTGAACGTTCTACGAATTCGACGAAACTTGTCCCAAACATTGGTCCATATCCAAGCATTTGTGTTGTATATTTGCTATGCTTAATAATAACTACAAGTTAGTATAAAAGGAAAATGAATTTGCTTTATAAAACCGTGAAAAAAAACTAAATTTTGAGCGTTCTCAAAATTCGACGAAACTTGACACAAACGTTGGTCTACGCCCAAGAATTTGTGTGGTAATTTTGGAAGCATAATAACAACTACAAGTTAGTACAAAAGCGAAACAAACATGCTTTAATAAACTCGTGCAAAACAGCTAAATTTTAACGTTCACAGAATTCGACGAAACTTGACAGAAACGTTGGTCCAGAGCTGCGAATTTGTGTGGTAAATTGGCTAAGCGTAATAATAACTACAAGTTAGTATAAAAGGGAAATAAACTTGCTTTAATAAAATCGTGCAAAAGAGCTTACTTTTGAACATTGTCAGAATTCGACGAAACATGACCAACCGTTGGTCTAGACCCAAGAATTTGTGGGGTAAATTTGCTAAGCGTAATATTACCTACAAGTTAGTATAAAAGGAAAACAAACTTGCTTTAATAAAACCGTGCAAAACAGCTATATTTTGAACGTTCACAGAATTCGAGGAAACTTGACCCAACCGTAGGTCTAGACCGAAGCATTTGTGTGGTAAATTTTCTAAGAGTAATAATACCTACAAGTTAGTATAAAAGGAAAACAAACTTGCTTTAATAAAACCGTGCAAAGCAGCTAAATTTTGAACGTTCTCAGAATTCCACGAAACATAACCCAACCGTAGGTCTAGAACCAAGAATTTGTGTGGTTAATAATACCTACAAGTTAGTGTAAAAGGAAAACAAATTTGCTTTAATAAAATTGTGCAAAACAGCTAACTTTTGAACGTTCTACGAATTCGACGAAACTTGTCCCAAACATTGGTCTATATCCAAGCATTTGTGTTGTGTATTTGCTAAGCTTAATAATAACTACAAGTTAGTATAAAAGGAAAATGAATTTGCTTTATAAAACCGTGCAAAAAAACTAAATTTTGAGCGTTCTCAAAATTCGACGAAACTTGACACAAACGTTGTTCTACGCCCAAGTATTTGTGTGGTAATTATGGAAACCATAATAACAACTACAAGTTAGTACAAAAGGGAAACAAATTTTCATTAATAAAATCGTGCAAAACAGCTAAATTTTAACGTTCACAGAATTCGACGAAACTTGACACAAACGTTGGTCTAGAGCTGCGAATTTGTATGGTAAATTGGCTAAGCGTAATAATAACTACAAGTTAGTATAAAAGGGAAATAAACTTGTTTTAATAAAATCGTGTAAAAGTTTTGAACGTTGTCAGAATTCGACGAAACATGACCCAACCGTTGGTCTAGACCCAAGAATTTGTGGGGTAAATTTGCTAAGCGTAATATTACCTACAAGTTAGTATAAAAGGAAAACAAACTTGCTTTAATAAATCCGTGCAAAACAGCTATATTTTGAACGTCCACAGAATTCGAGGAAATTTGACCCAACCGTAGGTCTAGACCGAAGCATTTGTGTGGTAAATTTTCTAAGAGTAATAATACCTACAAGTTAGTATAAAAGGGAAACAAAAATAAAGCCGTACAAAACAGCTAAATTTTGGGCGTTCTCAGAATTCCACGAAACATAACCCAACCGTAGGTCTAGAACCAAGAATTTGTCTGGTTAATAATACCTACAAGTTAGTGTAAAAGGAAAACAAATTTGCTTTAATAAAATTATGCAAAACAGCTAACATTTGAACGTTCTACGAATTCGACGAAACTTGTTCCAAACATTGGTCTATATCCAACCATTTGTGTTGTATATTTGCTAAGCTTAATAATAACCACAAGTTAGTACAAAAGGGAAACAAACTTGCTTTAATAAAATCGTACAAAACAGCTAAATTTTAACGTTCACAGAATTCGACGAAACTTGACACAAATGTTGGTCCAGAGCTGCGAATTTGTGTGGTAAATTGGCTAAGCGTAATAATAACTACAAGTTAGTATAAAAAGGAAATAAACTTGCTTTAATAAAATCGTGCAAAAGTTTTGAACGTTGTCAGAATTCGACGAAACATGACCCAACCGTTAGTCTAGACCCAAGAATTTGTGGGGTAAATTTGCTAAGCGTAATATTACCTACAAGTTAGTATAAAAGGGACACAAACTTGCTATAATAAAACCGTGCAAAACAGCTATATTTTGAACGTTCACAGAATTCGAGGAAACTTGACCCAACCGTAGGTCTAGACCGAAGCATTTGTGTGGTAAATTTTCTAAGAGTAATAATACCTACAAGTTAGTATAAAAGGAAAACAAACTTGCTTTAATAAAACCGTGCAAAACAGCTAAATTTTGAACGTTCTCAGAATTCCACGAAACATAACCCAACCGTAGGTCTAGAACCAAGAATTTGTGTGGTTAATAATACCTACAAGTTAGTGTAAAAGGAAAACAAATTTGCTTCTAATAAAATTGTGCAAAACAGCTAACTTTTGAACGTTCTACGAATTCGACGAAACTTGTCCCAAACATTGGTCCATATCCAAGCATTTGTGTTGTATATTTGCTATGCTTAATAATAACTACAAGTTAGTATAAAAGGAAAATGAATTTGCTTTATAAAACCGTGAAAAAAAACTAAATTTTGAGCGTTCTCAAAATTCGACGAAACTTGACACAAACGTTGGTCTACGCCCAAGAATTTGTGTGGTAATTTTGGAAAGCATAATAACAACTACAAGTTAGTACAAAAGCGAAACAAACATGCTTTAATAAACTCGTGCAAAACAGCTAAATTTTAACGTTCACAGAATTCGACGAAACTTGACAGAAACGTTGGTCCAGAGCTGCGAATTTGTGTGGTAAATTGGCTAAGCGTAATAATAACTACAAGTTAGTATAAAAGGGAAATAAACTTGCTTTAATAAAATCGTGCAAAAGAGCTTACTTTTGAACATTGTCAGAATTCGACGAAACATGACCAACCGTTGGTCTAGACCCAAGAATTTGTGGGGTAAATTTGCTAAGCGTAATATTACCTACAAGTTAGTATAAAAGGAAAACAAACTTGCTTTAATAAAACCGTGCAAAACAGCTATATTTTGAACGTTCACAGAATTCGAGGAAACTTGACCCAACCGTAGGTCTAGACCGAAGCATTTGTGTGGTAAATTTTCTAAGAGTAATAATACCTACAAGTTAGTATAAAAGGAAAACAAACTTGCTTTAATAAAACCGTGCAAAGCAGCTAAATTTTGAACGTTCTCAGAATTCCACGAAACATAACCCAACCGTAGGTCTAGAACCAAGAATTTGTGTGGTTAATAATACCTACAAGTTAGTGTAAAAGGAAAACAAATTTGCTTTAATAAAATTGTGCAAAACAGCTAACTTTTGAACGTTCTACGAATTCGACGAAACTTGTCCCAAACATTGGTCTATATCCAAGCATTTGTGTTGTGTATTTGCTAAGCTTAATAATAACTACAAGTTAGTATAAAAGGAAAATGAATTTGCTTTATAAAACCGTGCAAAAAAACTAAATTTTGAGCGTTCTCAAAATTCGACGAAACTTGACACAAACGTTGTTCTACGCCCAAGTATTTGTGTGGTAATTATGGAAACCATAATAACAACTACAAGTTAGTACAAAAGGGAAACAAATTTTCATTAATAAAATCGTGCAAAACAGCTAAATTTTAACGTTCACAGAATTCGACGAAACTTGACACAAACGTTGGTCTAGAGCTGCGAATTTGTATGGTAAATTGGCTAAGCGTAATAATAACTACAAGTTAGTATAAAAGGGAAATAAACTTGTTTTAATAAAATCGTGTAAAAGTTTTGAACGTTGTCAGAATTCGACGAAACATGACCCAACCGTTGGTCTAGACCCAAGAATTTGTGGGGTAAATTTGCTAAGCGTAATATTACCTACAAGTTAGTATAAAAGGAAAACAAACTTGCTTTAATAAATCCGTGCAAAACAGCTATATTTTGAACGTCCACAGAATTCGAGGAAATTTGACCCAACCGTAGGTCTAGACCGAAGCATTTGTGTGGTAAATTTTCTAAGAGTAATAATACCTACAAGTTAGTATAAAAGGGAAACAAAAATAAAGCCGTACAAAACAGCTAAATTTTGGGCGTTCTCAGAATTCCACGAAACATAACCCAACCGTAGGTCTAGAACCAAGAATTTGTCTGGTTAATAATACCTACAAGTTAGTGTAAAAGGAAAACAAATTTGGTTTAATAAAATTATGCAAAACAGCTAACATTTGAACGTTCTACGAATTCGACGAAACTTGTTCCAAACATTGGTCTATATCCAACCATTTGTGTTGTATATTTGCTAAGCTTAATAATAACCACAAGTTAGTACAAAAGGGAAACAAACTTGCTTTAATAAAATCGTACAAAACAGCTAAATTTTAACGTTCACAGAATTCGACGAAACTTGACACAAATGTTGGTCCAGAGCTGCGAATTTGTGTGGTAAATTGGCTAAGCGTAATAATAACTACAAGTTAGTATAAAAAGGAAATAAACTTGCTTTAATAAAATCGTGCAAAAGTTTTGAACGTTGTCAGAATTCGACGAAACATGACCCAACCGTTAGTCTAGACCCAAGAATTTGTGGGGTAAATTTGCTAAGCGTAATATTACCTACAAGTTAGTATAAAAGGGACACAAACTTGCTATAATAAAACCGTGCAAAACAGCTATATTTTGAACGTTCACAGAATTCGAGGAAACTTGACCCAACCGTAGGTCTAGACCGAAGCATTTGTGTGGTAAATTTTCTAAGAGTAATAATACCTACAAGTTAGTATAAAAGGAAAACAAACTTGCTTTAATAAAACCGTGCAAAACAGCTAAATTTTGAACGTTCTCAGAATTCCACGAAACATAACCCAACCGTAGGTCTAGAACCAAGAATTTGTGTGGTTAATAATACCTACAAGTTAGTGTAAAAGGAAAACAAATTTGCTTCTAATAAAATTGTGCAAAACAGCTAACTTTTGAACGTTCTACGAATTCGACGAAACTTGTCCCAAACATTGGTCCATATCCAAGCATTTGTGTTGTATATTTGCTATGCTTAATAATAACTACAAGTTAGTATAAAAGGAAAATGAATTTGCTTTATAAAACCGTGAAAAAAAACTAAATTTTGAGCGTTCTCAAAATTCGACGAAACTTGACACAAACGTTGGTCTACGCCCAAGAATTTGTGTGGTAATTTTGGAAGCATAATAACAACTACAAGTTAGTACAAAAGCGAAACAAACATGCTTTAATAAACTCGTGCAAAACAGCTAAATTTTAACGTTCACAGAATTCGACGAAACTTGACAGAAACGTTGGTCCAGAGCTGCGAATTTGTGTGGTAAATTGGCTAAGCGTAATAATAACTACAAGTTAGTATAAAAGGGAAATAAACTTGCTTTAATAAAATCGTGCAAAAGAGCTTACTTTTGAACATTGTCAGAATTCGACGAAACATGACCAACCGTTGGTCTAGACCCAAGAATTTGTGGGGTAAATTTGCTAAGCGTAATATTACCTACAAGTTAGTATAAAAGGAAAACAAACTTGCTTTAATAAAACCGTGCAAAACAGCTATATTTTGAACGTTCACAGAATTCGAGGAAACTTGACCCAACCGTAGGTCTAGACCGAAGCATTTGTGTGGTAAATTTTCTAAGAGTAATAATACCTACAAGTTAGTATAAAAGGAAAACAAACTTGCTTTAATAAAACCGTGCAAAGCAGCTAAATTTTGAACGTTCTCAGAATTCCACGAAACATAACCCAACCGTAGGTCTAGAACCAAGAATTTGTGTGGTTAATAATACCTACAAGTTAGTGTAAAAGGAAAACAAATTTGCTTTAATAAAATTGTGCAAAACAGCTAACTTTTGAACGTTCTACGAATTCGACGAAACTTGTCCCAAACATTGGTCTATATCCAAGCATTTGTGTTGTGTATTTGCTAAGCTTAATAATAACTACAAGTTAGTATAAAAGGAAAATGAATTTGCTTTATAAAACCGTGCAAAAAAACTAAATTTTGAGCGTTCTCAAAATTCGACGAAACTTGACACAAACGTTGTTCTACGCCCAAGTATTTGTGTGGTAATTATGGAAACCATAATAACAACTACAAGTTAGTACAAAAGGGAAACAAATTTTCATTAATAAAATCGTGCAAAACAGCTAAATTTTAACGTTCACAGAATTCGACGAAACTTGACACAAACGTTGGTCTAGAGCTGCGAATTTGTATGGTAAATTGGCTAAGCGTAATAATAACTACAAGTTAGTATAAAAGGGAAATAAACTTGTTTTAATAAAATCGTGTAAAAGTTTTGAACGTTGTCAGAATTCGACGAAACATGACCCAACCGTTGGTCTAGACCCAAGAATTTGTGGGGTAAATTTGCTAAGCGTAATATTACCTACAAGTTAGTATAAAAGGAAAACAAACTTGCTTTAATAAATCCGTGCAAAACAGCTATATTTTGAACGTCCACAGAATTCGAGGAAATTTGACCCAACCGTAGGTCTAGACCGAAGCATTTGTGTGGTAAATTTTCTAAGAGTAATAATACCTACAAGTTAGTATAAAAGGGAAACAAAAATAAAGCCGTACAAAACAGCTAAATTTTGGCGTTCTCAGAATTCCACGAAACATAACCCAACCGTAGGTCTAGAACCAAGAATTTGTCTGGTTAATAATACCTACAAGTTAGTGTAAAAGGAAAACAAATTTGCTTTAATAAAATTATGCAAAACAGCTAACATTTGAACGTTCTACGAATTCGACGAAACTTGTTCCAAACATTGGTCTATATCCAACCATTTGTGTTGTATATTTGCTAAGCTTAATAATAACCACAAGTTAGTACAAAAGGGAAACAAACTTGCTTTAATAAAATCGTACAAAACAGCTAAATTTTAACGTTCACAGAATTCGACGAAACTTGACACAAATGTTGGTCCAGAGCTGCGAATTTGTGTGGTAAATTGGCTAAGCGTAATAATAACTACAAGTTAGTATAAAAAGGAAATAAACTTGCTTTAATAAAATCGTGCAAAAGTTTTGAACGTTGTCAGAATTCGACGAAACATGACCCAACCGTTAGTCTAGACCCAAGAATTTGTGGGGTAAATTTGCTAAGCGTAATATTACCTACAAGTTAGTATAAAAGGGACACAAACTTGCTATAATAAAACCGTGCAAAACAGCTATATTTTGAACGTTCACAGAATTCGAGGAAACTTGACCCAACCGTAGGTCTAGACCGAAGCATTTGTGTGGTAAATTTTCTAAGAGTAATAATACCTACAAGTTAGTATAAAAGGAAAACAAACTTGCTTTAATAAAACCGTGCAAAACAGCTAAATTTTGAACGTTCTCAGAATTCCACGAAACATAACCCAACCGTAGGTCTAGAACCAAGAATTTGTGTGGTTAATAATACCTACAAGTTAGTGTAAAAGGAAAACAAATTTGCTTCTAATAAAATTGTGCAAAACAGCTAACTTTTGAACGTTCTACGAATTCGACGAAACTTGTCCCAAACATTGGTCCATATCCAAGCATTTGTGTTGTATATTTGCTATGCTTAATAATAACTACAAGTTAGTATAAAAGGAAAATGAATTTGCTTTATAAAACCGTGAAAAAAAACTAAATTTTGAGCGTTCTCAAAATTCGACGAAACTTGACACAAACGTTGGTCTACGCCCAAGAATTTGTGTGGTAATTTTGGAAGCATAATAACAACTACAAGTTAGTACAAAAGCGAAACAAACATGCTTTAATAAACTCGTGCAAAACAGCTAAATTTTAACGTTCACAGAATTCGACGAAACTTGACAGAAACGTTGGTCCAGAGCTGCGAATTTGTGTGGTAAATTGGCTAAGCGTAATAATAACTACAAGTTAGTATAAAAGGGAAATAAACTTGCTTTAATAAAATCGTGCAAAAGAGCTTACTTTTGAACATTGTCAGAATTCGACGAAACATGACCAACCGTTGGTCTAGACCCAAGAATTTGTGGGGTAAATTTGCTAAGCGTAATATTACCTACAAGTTAGTATAAAAGGAAAACAAACTTGCTTTAATAAAACCGTGCAAAACAGCTATATTTTGAACGTTCACAGAATTCGAGGAAACTTGACCCAACCGTAGGTCTAGACCGAAGCATTTGTGTGGTAAATTTTCTAAGAGTAATAATACCTACAAGTTAGTATAAAAGGAAAACAAACTTGCTTTAATAAAACCGTGCAAAGCAGCTAAATTTTGAACGTTCTCAGAATTCCACGAAACATAACCCAACCGTAGGTCTAGAACCAAGAATTTGTGTGGTTAATAATACCTACAAGTTAGTGTAAAAGGAAAACAAATTTGCTTTAATAAAATTGTGCAAAACAGCTAACTTTTGAACGTTCTACGAATTCGACGAAACTTGTCCCAAACATTGGTCTATATCCAAGCATTTGTGTTGTGTATTTGCTAAGCTTAATAATAACTACAAGTTAGTATAAAAGGAAAATGAATTTGCTTTATAAAACCGTGCAAAAAAACTAAATTTTGAGCGTTCTCAAAATTCGACGAAACTTGACACAAACGTTGTTCTACGCCCAAGTATTTGTGTGGTAATTATGGAAACCATAATAACAACTACAAGTTAGTACAAAAGGGAAATAAATTTTCATTAATAAAATCGTGCAAAACAGCTAAATTTTAACGTTCACAGAATTCGACGAAACTTGACACAAACGTTGGTCTAGAGCTGCGAATTTGTATGGTAAATTGGCTAAGCGTAATAATAACTACAAGTTAGTATAAAAGGGAAATAAACTTGTTTTAATAAAATCGTGTAAAAGTTTTGAACGTTGTCAGAATTCGACGAAACATGACCCAACCGTTGGTCTAGACCCAAGAATTTGTGGGGTAAATTTGCTAAGCGTAATATTACCTACAAGTTAGTATAAAAGGAAAACAAACTTGCTTTAATAAATCCGTGCAAAACAGCTATATTTTGAACGTCCACAGAATTCGAGGAAATTTGACCCAACCGTAGGTCTAGACCGAAGCATTTGTGTGGTAAATTTTCTAAGAGTAATAATACCTACAAGTTAGTATAAAAGGGAAACAAAAATAAAGCCGTACAAAACAGCTAAATTTTGGGCTTTCTCAGAATTCCACGAAACATAACCCAACCGTAGGTCTAGAACCAAGAATTTGTCTGGTTAATAATACCTACAAGTTAGTGTAAAAGGAAAACAAATTTGCTTTAATAAAATTATGCAAAACAGCTAACATTTGAACGTTCTACGAATTCGACGAAACTTGTTCCAAACATTGGTCTATATCCAACCATTTGTGTTGTATATTTGCTAAGCTTAATAATAACCACAAGTTAGTACAAAAGGGAAACAAACTTGCTTTAATAAAATCGTACAAAACAGCTAAATTTTAACGTTCACAGAATTCGACGAAACTTGACACAAATGTTGGTCCAGAGCTGCGAATTTGTGTGGTAAATTGGCTAAGCGTAATAATAACTACAAGTTAGTATAAAAAGGAAATAAACTTGCTTTAATAAAATCGTGCAAAAGTTTTGAACGTTGTCAGAATTCGACGAAACATGACCCAACCGTTAGTCTAGACCCAAGAATTTGTGGGGTAAATTTGCTAAGCGTAATATTACCTACAAGTTAGTATAAAAGGGACACAAACTTGCTATAATAAAACCGTGCAAAACAGCTATATTTTGAACGTTCACAGAATTCGAGGAAACTTGACCCAACCGTAGGTCTAGACCGAAGCATTTGTGTGGTAAATTTTCTAAGAGTAATAATACCTACAAGTTAGTATAAAAGGAAAACAAACTTGCTTTAATAAAACCGTGCAAAACAGCTAAATTTTGAACGTTCTCAGAATTCCACGAAACATAACCCAACCGTAGGTCTAGAACCAAGAATTTGTGTGGTTAATAATACCTACAAGTTAGTGTAAAAGGAAAACAAATTTGCTTCTAATAAAATTGTGCAAAACAGCTAACTTTTGAACGTTCTACGAATTCGACGAAACTTGTCCCAAACATTGGTCCATATCCAAGCATTTGTGTTGTATATTTGCTATGCTTAATAATAACTACAAGTTAGTATAAAAGGAAAATGAATTTGCTTTATAAAACCGTGAAAAAAAACTAAATTTTGAGCGTTCTCAAAATTCGACGAAACTTGACACAAACGTTGGTCTACGCCCAAGAATTTGTGTGGTAATTTTGGAAAGCATAATAACAACTACAAGTTAGTACAAAAGCGAAACAAACATGCTTTAATAAACTCGTGCAAAACAGCTAAATTTTAACGTTCACAGAATTCGACGAAACTTGACAGAAACGTTGGTCCAGAGCTGCGAATTTGTGTGGTAAATTGGCTAAGCGTAATAATAACTACAAGTTAGTATAAAAGGGAAATAAACTTGCTTTAATAAAATCGTGCAAAAGAGCTTACTTTTGAACATTGTCAGAATTCGACGAAACATGACCAACCGTTGGTCTAGACCCAAGAATTTGTGGGGTAAATTTGCTAAGCGTAATATTACCTACAAGTTAGTATAAAAGGAAAACAAACTTGCTTTAATAAAACCGTGCAAAACAGCTATATTTTGAACGTTCACAGAATTCGAGGAAACTTGACCCAACCGTAGGTCTAGACCGAAGCATTTGTGTGGTAAATTTTCTAAGAGTAATAATACCTACAAGTTAGTATAAAAGGAAAACAAACTTGCTTTAATAAAACCGTGCAAAGCAGCTAAATTTTGAACGTTCTCAGAATTCCACGAAACATAACCCAACCGTAGGTCTAGAACCAAGAATTTGTGTGGTTAATAATACCTACAAGTTAGTGTAAAAGGAAAACAAATTTGCTTTAATAAAATTGTGCAAAACAGCTAACTTTTGAACGTTCTACGAATTCGACGAAACTTGTCCCAAACATTGGTCTATATCCAAGCATTTGTGTTGTGTATTTGCTAAGCTTAATAATAACTACAAGTTAGTATAAAAGGAAAATGAATTTGCTTTATAAAACCGTGCAAAAAAACTAAATTTTGAGCGTTCTCAAAATTCGACGAAACTTGACACAAACGTTGTTCTACGCCCAAGTATTTGTGTGGTAATTATGGAAACCATAATAACAACTACAAGTTAGTACAAAAGGGAAACAAATTTTCATTAATAAAATCGTGCAAAACAGCTAAATTTTAACGTTCACAGAATTCGACGAAACTTGACACAAACGTTGGTCTAGAGCTGCGAATTTGTATGGTAAATTGGCTAAGCGTAATAATAACTACAAGTTAGTATAAAAGGGAAATAAACTTGTTTTAATAAAATCGTGTAAAAGTTTTGAACGTTGTCAGAATTCGACGAAACATGACCCAACCGTTGGTCTAGACCCAAGAATTTGTGGGGTAAATTTGCTAAGCGTAATATTACCTACAAGTTAGTATAAAAGGAAAACAAACTTGCTTTAATAAATCCGTGCAAAACAGCTATATTTTGAACGTCCACAGAATTCGAGGAAATTTGACCCAACCGTAGGTCTAGACCGAAGCATTTGTGTGGTAAATTTTCTAAGAGTAATAATACCTACAAGTTAGTATAAAAGGGAAACAAAAATAAAGCCGTACAAAACAGCTAAATTTTGGGCGTTCTCAGAATTCCACGAAACATAACCCAACCGTAGGTCTAGAACCAAGAATTTGTCTGGTTAATAATACCTACAAGTTAGTGTAAAAGGAAAACAAATTTGGTTTAATAAAATTATGCAAAACAGCTAACATTTGAACGTTCTACGAATTCGACGAAACTTGTTCCAAACATTGGTCTATATCCAACCATTTGTGTTGTATATTTGCTAAGCTTAATAATAACCACAAGTTAGTACAAAAGGGAAACAAACTTGCTTTAATAAAATCGTACAAAACAGCTAAATTTTAACGTTCACAGAATTCGACGAAACTTGACACAAATGTTGGTCCAGAGCTGCGAATTTGTGTGGTAAATTGGCTAAGCGTAATAATAACTACAAGTTAGTATAAAAAGGAAATAAACTTGCTTTAATAAAATCGTGCAAAAGTTTTGAACGTTGTCAGAATTCGACGAAACATGACCCAACCGTTAGTCTAGACCCAAGAATTTGTGGGGTAAATTTGCTAAGCGTAATATTACCTACAAGTTAGTATAAAAGGGACACAAACTTGCTATAATAAAACCGTGCAAAACAGCTATATTTTGAACGTTCACAGAATTCGAGGAAACTTGACCCAACCGTAGGTCTAGACCGAAGCATTTGTGTGGTAAATTTTCTAAGAGTAATAATACCTACAAGTTAGTATAAAAGGAAAACAAACTTGCTTTAATAAAACCGTGCAAAACAGCTAAATTTTGAACGTTCTCAGAATTCCACGAAACATAACCCAACCGTAGGTCTAGAACCAAGAATTTGTGTGGTTAATAATACCTACAAGTTAGTGTAAAAGGAAAACAAATTTGCTTCTAATAAAATTGTGCAAAACAGCTAACTTTTGAACGTTCTACGAATTCGACGAAACTTGTCCCAAACATTGGTCCATATCCAAGCATTTGTGTTGTATATTTGCTATGCTTAATAATAACTACAAGTTAGT
The DNA here is from genome assembly GCF_026168435.1 of Sesamum indicum. Lineage (NCBI taxonomy): Eukaryota > Viridiplantae > Streptophyta > Magnoliopsida > Lamiales > Pedaliaceae > Sesamum > Sesamum indicum. The sequence continues at coordinate 9,941,097 of NC_142661.1, forward strand.
ATAAAAGGAAAATGAATTTGCTTTATAAAACCGTGAAAAAAAACTAAATTTTGAGCGTTCTCAAAATTCGACGAAACTTGACACAAACGTTGGTCTACGCCCAAGAATTTGTGTGGTAATTTTGGAAAGCATAATAACAACTACAAGTTAGTACAAAAGCGAAACAAACATGCTTTAATAAACTCGTGCAAAACAGCTAAATTTTAACGTTCACAGAATTCGACGAAACTTGACAGAAACGTTGGTCCAGAGCTGCGAATTTGTGTGGTAAATTGGCTAAGCGTAATAATAACTACAAGTTAGTATAAAAGGGAAATAAACTTGCTTTAATAAAATCGTGCAAAAGAGCTTACTTTTGAACATTGTCAGAATTCGACGAAACATGACCAACCGTTGGTCTAGACCCAAGAATTTGTGGGGTAAATTTGCTAAGCGTAATATTACCTACAAGTTAGTATAAAAGGAAAACAAACTTGCTTTAATAAAACCGTGCAAAACAGCTATATTTTGAACGTTCACAGAATTCGAGGAAACTTGACCCAACCGTAGGTCTAGACCGAAGCATTTGTGTGGTAAATTTTCTAAGAGTAATAATACCTACAAGTTAGTATAAAAGGAAAACAAACTTGCTTTAATAAAACCGTGCAAAGCAGCTAAATTTTGAACGTTCTCAGAATTCCACGAAACATAACCCAACCGTAGGTCTAGAACCAAGAATTTGTGTGGTTAATAATACCTACAAGTTAGTGTAAAAGGAAAACAAATTTGCTTTAATAAAATTGTGCAAAACAGCTAACTTTTGAACGTTCTACGAATTCGACGAAACTTGTCCCAAACATTGGTCTATATCCAAGCATTTGTGTTGTGTATTTGCTAAGCTTAATAATAACTACAAGTTAGTATAAAAGGAAAATGAATTTGCTTTATAAAACCGTGCAAAAAAACTAAATTTTGAGCGTTCTCAAAATTCGACGAAACTTGACACAAACGTTGTTCTACGCCCAAGTATTTGTGTGGTAATTATGGAAACCATAATAACAACTACAAGTTAGTACAAAAGGGAAACAAATTTTCATTAATAAAATCGTGCAAAACAGCTAAATTTTAACGTTCACAGAATTCGACGAAACTTGACACAAACGTTGGTCTAGAGCTGCGAATTTGTATGGTAAATTGGCTAAGCGTAATAATAACTACAAGTTAGTATAAAAGGGAAATAAAATTGTTTTAATAAAATCGTGTAAAAGTTTTGAACGTTGTCAGAATTCGACGAAACATGACCCAACCGTTGGTCTAGACCCAAGAATTTGTGGGGTAAATTTGCTAAGCGTAATATTACCTACAAGTTAGTATAAAAGGAAAACAAACTTGCTTTAATAAATCCGTGCAAAACAGCTATATTTTGAACGTCCACAGAATTCGAGGAAATTTGACCCAACCGTAGGTCTAGACCGAAGCATTTGTGTGGTAAATTTTCTAAGAGTAATAATACCTACAAGTTAGTATAAAAGGGAAACAAAAATAAAGCCGTACAAAACAGCTAAATTTTGGGCGTTCTCAGAATTCCACGAAACATAACCCAACCGTAGGTCTAGAACCAAGAATTTGTCTGGTTAATAATACCTACAAGTTAGTGTAAAAGGAAAACAAATTTGCTTTAATAAAATTATGCAAAACAGCTAACATTTGAACGTTCTACGAATTCGACGAAACTTGTTCCAAACATTGGTCTATATCCAACCATTTGTGTTGTATATTTGCTAAGCTTAATAATAACCACAAGTTAGTACAAAAGGGAAACAAACTTGCTTTAATAAAATCGTACAAAACAGCTAAATTTTAACGTTCACAGAATTCGACGAAACTTGACACAAATGTTGGTCCAGAGCTGCGAATTTGTGTGGTAAATTGGCTAAGCGTAATAATAACTACAAGTTAGTATAAAAAGGAAATAAACTTGCTTTAATAAAATCGTGCAAAAGTTTTGAACGTTGTCAGAATTCGACGAAACATGACCCAACCGTTAGTCTAGACCCAAGAATTTGTGGGGTAAATTTGCTAAGCGTAATATTACCTACAAGTTAGTATAAAAGGGACACAAACTTGCTATAATAAAACCGTGCAAAACAGCTAAATTTTGAACGTTCACAGAATTCGAGGAAACTTGACCCAACCGTAGGTCTAGACCGAAGCATTTGTGTGGTAAATTTTCTAAGAGTAATAATACCTACAAGTTAGTATAAAAGGAAAACAAACTTGCTTTAATAAAACCGTGCAAAACAGCTAAATTTTGAACGTTCTCAGAATTCCACGAAACATAACCCAACCGTAGGTCTAGAACCAAGAATTTGTGTGGTTAATAATACCTACAAGTTAGTGTAAAAGGAAAACAAATTTGCTTCTAATAAAATTGTGCAAAACAGCTAACTTTTGAACGTTCTACGAATTCGACGAAACTTGTCCCAAACATTGGTCCATATCCAAGCATTTGTGTTGTATATTTGCTATGCTTAATAATAACTACAAGTTAGTATAAAAGGAAAATGAATTTGCTTTATAAAACCGTGAAAAAAAACTAAATTTTGAGCGTTCTCAAAATTCGACGAAACTTGACACAAACGTTGTTCTACGCCCAAGTATTTGTGTGGTAATTTTGGAAACCATAATAACAACTACAAGTTAGTACAAAAGGGAAACAAATTTTCATTAATAAAATCATACAAAACAGCTAAATTTTAACGTTCACAGAATTCGACGAAACTTGACACAAACGTTGGTCTAGAGCTGCGAATTTGTATGGTAAATTGGCTAAGCGTAATAATAACTACAAGTTAGTATAAAAGGGAAATAAACTTGCTTTAATAAAATCGTGTAAAAGTTTTGAACGTTGTCAGAATTCGACGAAACATGACCCAACCGTTGGTCTAGACCCAAGAATTTGTGGGGTAAATTTGCTAAGCGTAATATTACCTACAAGTTAGTATAAAAGGAAAACAAACTTGCTTTAATAAATCCGTGCAAAACAGCTATATTTTGAACGTTCACAGAATTCGAGGAAACTTGACCCAACCGTAGGTCTAGACCGAAGCATTTGTGTGGTAAATTTTCTAAGAGTAATAATACCTACAAGTTAGTATAAAAGGGAAACAAAAATAAAGCCGTACAAAACAGCTAAATTTTGGACGTTCTCAGAATTCCACGAAACATAACCCAACCGTAGGTCTAGAACCAAGAATTTGTCTGGTTAATAATACCTACAAGTTAGTGTAAAAGGAAAACAAATTTGCTTTAATAAAATTGTGCAAAACAGCTAACATTTGAACGTTCTACGAATTCGACGAAACTTGTCCCAAACATTGGTCTATATCCAACCATTTGTGTTGTATATTTGCTAAGCTTAATAATAACTACAAGTTAGTACAAAAGGGAAACAAACTTGCTTTAATAAAATCGTGCAAAACAGCTAAATTTTAACGTTCACAGAATTCGACGAAACTTGACACAAATGTTGGTCCAGAGCTGCGAATTTGTGTGGTAAATTGGCTAAGCGTAATAATAACTACAAGTTAGTATAAAAAGGAAATAAACTTGCTTTAATAAAATCGTGCAAAAGTTTTGAACGTTGTCAGAGTTCGACGAAACATGACCCAACCGTTAGTCTAGACCCAAGAATTTGTGGGGTAAATTTGCTAAGCGTAATATTATCTACAAGTTAGTATAAAAGGGAAACAAACTTGCTATAATAAAACCGTGCAAAACAGCTAAATTTTGAACGTTCACAGAATTCGAGGAAAGACCCAACCGTAGGTCTAGACTGAAGTATTTGTGTGGTAAGTTTTCTAAGCGTAATAATACCTACAAGTTAGTATAAAAGGAAAACAAACTTGCTTTAATAAAACCGTGCAAAAACAGCTAAATTTTGAACATTCTTAGAATTCGACGAAACTTAACCCAATCGTAGATCTAGAACCAAGAATTTGTGTGGTTAATAATACCTACAAGTTAGTGTAAAAGGAAAACAAATTTGCTTCTAATAAAATTGTGCAAAACAGCTAACTTTTGAACGTTCTACGAATTCGACGAAACTTGTCCCAAACATTGGATCCAAGCATTTGTGTTGTATATTTGCTATGCTTAATAATAACTACAAGTTAGTATAAAAGGAAAATGAATTTGCTTTATAAAACCGTGCAAAAAAACTAAATTTTGAGCGTTCTCAAAATTCGACGAAACTTGACACAAACGTTGGTCTACGCCCAAGAATTTGTGTGGTAATTTTGGAAAGCATAATAACAACTACAAGTTAGTACAAAAGCGAAACAAACATGCTTTAATAAACTCGTGCAAAACAGCTAAATTTTAACGTTCACAGAATTCGACGAAACTTGACACAAACGTTGGTCCAGAGCTGCGAATTTGTGTGGTAAATTGGCTAAGCGTAATAATAACTACAAGTTAGTATAAAAGGGAAATAAACTTGCTTTAATAAAATCGTGCAAAAGAGCTTACTTTTGAACATTGTCAGAATTCGACGAAACATGACCAACCGTTGGTCTAGACCCAAGAATTTGTGGGGTAAATTTGCTAAGAGTAATAATACCTACAAGTTAGTATAAAAGGAAAACAAACTTGCTTTAATAAAACCGTGCAAAACAGCTAAATTTTGAACGTTCTCAGAATTCCACGAAACATAACCCAACCGTAGGTCTAGAACCAAGAATTTGTGTGGTTAATAATACCTACAAGTTAGTGTAAAAGGAAAACAAATTTGCTTCTAATAAAATTGTGCAAAACAGCTAACTTTTGAACGTTCTACGAATTCGACGAAACTTGTCCCAAACATTGGTCCATATCCAAGCATTTGTGTTGTATATTTGCTATGCTTAATAATAACTACAAGTTAGTATAAAAGGAAAATGAATTTGCTTTATAAAACCGTGAAAAAAAACTAAATTTTGAGCGTTCTCAAAATTCGACGAAACTTGACACAAACGTTGTTCTACGCCCAAGTATTTGTGTGGTAATTTTGGAAACCATAATAACAACTACAAGTTAGTACAAAAGGGAAACAAATTTTCATTAATAAAATCATACAAAACAGCTAAATTTTAACGTTCACAGAATTCGACGAAACTTGACACAAACGTTGGTCTAGAGCTGCGAATTTGTATGGTAAATTGGCTAAGCGTAATAATAACTACAAGTTAGTATAAAAGGGAAATAAACTTGCTTTAATAAAATCGTGTAAAAGTTTTGAACGTTGTCAGAATTCGACGAAACATGACCCAACCGTTGGTCTAGACCCAAGAATTTGTGGGGTAAATTTGCTAAGCGTAATATTACCTACAAGTTAATATAAAAGGAAAACAAACTTGCTTTAATAAATCCGTGCAAAACAGCTATATTTTGAACGTTCACAGAATTCGAGGAAACTTGACCCAACCGTAGGTCTAGACCGAAGCATTTGTGTGGTAAATTTTCTAAGAGTAATAATACCTACAAGTTAGTATAAAAGGGAAACAAAAATAAAGCCGTACAAAACAGCTAAATTTTGGACGTTCTCAGAATTCCACGAAACATAACCCAACCGTAGGTCTAGAACCAAGAATTTGTCTGGTTAATAATACCTACAAGTTAGTGTAAAAGGAAAACAAATTTGCTTTAATAAAATTGTGCAAAACAGCTAACATTTGAACGTTCTACGAATTCGACGAAACTTGTCCCAAACATTGGTCTATATCCAACCATTTGTGTTGTATATTTGCTAAGCTTAATAATAACTACAAGTTAGTACAAAAGGGAAACAAACTTGCTTTAATAAAATCGTGCAAAACAGCTAAATTTTAACGTTCACAGAATTCGACGAAACTTGACACAAATGTTGGTCCAGAGCTGCGAATTTGTGTGGTAAATTGGCTAAGCGTAATAATAACTACAAGTTAGTATAAAAAGGAAATAAACTTGCTTTAATAAAATCGTGCAAAAGTTTTGAACGTTGTCAGAGTTCGACGAAACATGACCCAACCGTTAGTCTAGACCCAAGAATTTGTGGGGTAAATTTGCTAAGCGTAATATTATCTACAAGTTAGTATAAAAGGGAAACAAACTTGCTATAATAAAACCGTGCAAAACAGCTAAATTTTGAACGTTCACAGAATTCGAGGAAAGACCCAACCGTAGGTCTAGACTGAAGTATTTGTGTGGTAAGTTTTCTAAGCGTAATAATACCTACAAGTTAGTATAAAAGGAAAACAAACTTGCTTTAATAAAACCGTGCAAAAACAGCTAAATTTTGAACATTCTTAGAATTCGACGAAACTTAACCCAATCGTAGATCTAGAACCAAGAATTTGTGTGGTTAATAATACCTACAAGTTAGTGTAAAAGGAAAACAAATTTGCTTCTAATAAAATTGTGCAAAACAGCTAACTTTTGAACGTTCTACGAATTCGACGAAACTTGTCCCAAACATTGGATCCAAGCATTTGTGTTGTATATTTGCTATGCTTAATAATAACTACAAGTTAGTATAAAAGGAAAATGAATTTGCTTTATAAAACCGTGCAAAAAAACTAAATTTTGAGCGTTCTCAAAATTCGACGAAACTTGACACAAACGTTGGTCTACGCCCAAGAATTTGTGTGGTAATTTTGGAAAGCATAATAACAACTACAAGTTAGTACAAAAGCGAAACAAACATGCTTTAATAAACTCGTGCAAAACAGCTAAATTTTAACGTTCACAGAATTCGACGAAACTTGACACAAACGTTGGTCCAGAGCTGCGAATTTGTGTGGTAAATTGGCTAAGCGTAATAATAACTACAAGTTAGTATAAAAGGGAAATAAACTTGCTTTAATAAAATCGTGCAAAAGAGCTTACTTTTGAACATTGTCAGAATTCGACGAAACATGACCAACCGTTGGTCTAGACCCAAGAATTTGTGGGGTAAATTTGCTAAGCGTAATATTACCTACAAGTTAGTATAAAAGGAAAACAAACTTGCTTTAATAAAACCGTGCAAAACAGCTATATTTTGAACGTTCACATAATTCGAGGAAACTTGACCCAACCGTAGGTCTAGACCGAAGCATTTGTGTGGTAAAATTTCTAAGAGTAATAATACCTACAAGTTAGTATAAAAGGGAAACAAAAATAAAGCCGTACAAAACAGCTAAATTTTGGACGTTCTCAGAATTCCACGAAACATAACCCAACCGTAGGTCTAGAACCAAGAATTGGTCTGGTTAATAATACCTACAAGTTAGTGTAAAAGGAAAACAAATTTGCTTTAATAAAATTGTGCAAAACAGCTAACATTTGAACGTTCTACGAATTCGACGAAACTTGTCCCAAACATTGGTCTATATCCAACCATTTGTGTTGTATATTTGCTAAGCTTAATAATAACTACAAGTTAGTACAAAAGGGAAACAAACTTGCTTTAATAAAATCGTGCAAAACAGCTAAATTTTAACGTTCACAGAATTCGACGAAACTTGACACAAATGTTGGTCCAGAGCTGCGAATTTGTGTGGTAAATTGGCTAAGCGTAATAATAACTACAAGTTAGTATAAAAAGGAAATAAACTTACTTTAATAAAATCGTGCAAAAGTTTTGAACGTTGTCAGAATTCGACGAAACATGACCCAACCGTTAGTCTAGACCCAAGAATTTGTGGGGTAAATTTGCTAAGCGTAATATTACCTACAAGTTAGTATAAAAGGGAAACAAACTTGCTATAATAAAACCGTGCAAAATAGCTAAATTTTGAACGTTCACAGAATTCGAGGAAAGACCCAACCGTAGGTCTAGACTGAAGTATTTGTGTGGTAAGTTTTCTAAGCGTAATAATACCTACAAGTTAGTATAAAAGGAAAACAAACTTGCTTTAATAAAACCGTGCAAAACAGCTAAATTTTGAACATTCTTAGAATTCGACGAAACTTAACCCAATCGTAGATCTAGAACCAAGAATTTGTGTGGTTAATAATACCTACAAGTTAGTGTAAAAGGAAAACAAATTTGCTTCTAATAAAATTGTGCAAAACAGCTAACTTTTGAACGTTCTACGAATTCGACGAAACTTGTCCCAAACATTGGTCCATATCCAAGCATTTGTGTTGTATATTTGCTATGCTTAATAATAACTACAAGTTAGTATAAAAGGAAAATGAATTTGCTTTATAAAACCGTGCAAAAAAACTAAATTTTGAGCGTTCTCAAAATTCGACGAAACTTGACACAAACGTTGGTCTACGCCCAAGAATTTGTGTGGTAATTTTGGAAAGCATAATAACAACTACAAGTTAGTACAAAAGCGAAACAAACATGCTTTAATAAACTCGTGCAAAACAGCTAAATTTTAACGTTCACAGAATTCGACGAAACTTGACACAAACGTTGGTCCAGAGCTGCGAATTTGTGTGGTAAATTGGCTAAGCGTAATAATAACTACAAGTTAGTATAAAAGGGAAATAAACTTGCTTTAATAAAATCGTGCAAAAGAGCTTACTTTTGAACATTGTCAGAATTCGACGAAACATGACCAACCGTTGGTCTAGACCCAAGAATTTGTGGGGTAAATTTGCTAAGCGTAATATTACCTACAAGTTAGTATAAAAGGAAAACAAACTTGCTTTAATAAAACCGTGCAAAACAGCTATATTTTGAACGTTCACAGAATTCGAGGAAACTTGACCCAACCGTAGGTCTAGACCGAAGCATTTGTGTGGTAAATTTTCTAAGAGTAATAATACCTACAAGTTAGTATAAAAGGAAAACAAACTTGCTTTAATAAAATTGTGCAAAACAGCTAAATTTTGAACGTTCTCAGAATTCCACGAAACATAACCCAACCGTAAGTCTAGAACCAAGAATTTGTGTGGTTAATAATACCTACAAGTTAGTGTAAAAGGAAAACAAATTTGCTTTAATAAAATTGTGCAAAACAGCTAACTTTTGAACGTTCTACGAATTCGACGAAACTTGTCCCAAACATTGGTCTATATCCAAGCATTTGTGTTGTCTATTTGCTAAGCTTAATAATAACTACAAGTTAGTATAAAAGGAAAATGAATTTGATTTATAAAACCGTGCAAAAAAACTAAATTTTGAGCGTTCTCAAAATTCGACGAAACTTGACACAAACGTTGTTCTACGCCCAAGTATTTGTGTGGTAATTTTGGAAACCATAATAACAACTACAAGTTAGTACAAAAGGGAAACAAATTTTCATTAATAAAATCGTGCAAAACAGCTAAATTTTAACGTTCACAGAATTCGACGAAACTTGACACAAACGTTGGTCTAGAGCTGCGAATTTGTATGGTAAATTGGCTAAGCGTAATAATAACTACAAGTTAGTATAAAAGGGAAATAAACTTGCTTTAATAAAATCGTGTAAAAGTTTTGAACGTTGTCAGAATTCGACGAAACATGAGCCAACCGTTGGTCTAGACCCAAGAATTTGTGGGGTAAATTTGCTAAGCATAATATTACCTACAAGTTAGTATAAAAGGAAAACAAACTTGCTTTAATAAATCCGTGCAAAACAGCTATATTTTGAACGTCCACAGAATTCGAGGAAATTTGACCCAACCGTAGGTCTAGACCGAAGCATTTGTGTGGTAAATTTTCTAAGAGTAATAATACCTACAAGTTAGTATAAAAGGGAAACAAAAATAAAGCCGTACAAAACAGCTAAATTTTGGGCGTTCTCAGAATTCCACGAAACATAACCCAACCGTAGGTCTAGAACCAAGAATTTGTCTGGTTAATAATACCTACAAGTTAGTGTAAAAGGAAAACAAATTTGCTTTAATAAAATTATGCAAAACAGCTAACATTTGAACGTTCTACGAATTCGACGAAACTTGTTCCAAACATTGGTCTATATCCAACCATTTGTGTTGTATATTTGCTAAGCTTAATAATAACCACAAGTTAGTACAAAAGGGAAACAAACTTGCTTTAATAAAATCGTACAAAACAGCTAAATTTTAACGTTCACAGAATTCGACGAAACTTGACACAAATGTTGGTCCAGAGCTGCGAATTTGTGTGGTAAATTGGCTAAGCGTAATAATAACTACAAGTTAGTATAAAAAGGAAATAAACTTGCTTTAATAAAATCGTGCAAAAGTTTTGAACGTTGTCAGAATTCGACGAAACATGACCCAACCGTTAGTCTAGACCCAAGAATTTGTGGGGTAAATTTGCTAAGCGTAATATTACCTACAAGTTAGTATAAAAGGGAAACAAACTTGCTATAATAAAACCGTGCAAAACAGCTAAATTTTGAACGTTCACAGAATTCGAGGAAAGACCCAACCGTAGGTCTAGACCGAAGTATTTGTGTGGTAAGTTTTCTAAGCGTAATAATACCTACAAGTTAGTATAAAAGGAAAACAAACTTGCTTTAATAAAACCGTACAAAACAGCTAAATTTTGAACATTCTTAGAATTCGACGAAACTTAACCCAATCGTAGATCTAGAACCAAGAATTTGTGTGGTTAATAATACCTACAAGTTAGTGTAAAAGGAAAACAAATTTGC
>NC_142661.1:10251678-10328800 GCF_026168435.1 Sesamum indicum
TTTAATAAAATCGTGCAAAACAGCTAAATTTTAACGTTCACAGAATTCGACGAAACTTGACACAAATGTTGGTCCAGAGCTGTGAATTTGTGTGGTAAATTGGCTAAGCGTAATAATAACTACAAGTTAGTATAAAAAGGAAATAAACTTGCTTTAATAAAATCGTGCAAAAGTTTTGAACGTTGTCAGAATTCGACGAAACATGACCCAACCGTTAGTCTAGACCCAAGAATTTGTGGGGTAAATTTGCTAAGCGTAATATTACCTACAAGTTAGTATAAAAGGGAAACAAACTTGCTATAATAAAACCGTGCAAAACAGCTAAATTTTGAACGTTCACAGAATTCGAGGAAAGACCCAACCGTAGGTCTAGACCAAAGTATTTGTGTGGTAAGTTTTCTAAGCGTAATAATACCTACAAGTTAGTATAAAAGGAAAACAAACTTGCTTTAATAAAACCGTGCAAAACAGCTAAATTTTGAACATTCTTAGAATTCGACGAAACTTAACCCAATCGTAGATCTAGAACCAAGAATTTGTGTGGTTAATAATACCTACAAGTTAGTGTAAAAGGAAAATAAATTTGCTTCTAATAAAATTGTGCAAAACAGCTAACTTTTGAACGTTCTACGAATTCGACGAAACTTGTCCAAACATTGGTCTATATCCAAGCATTTGGGTTGTCTATTTGCTAAGCTTAATAATAACTACAAGTTAGTATAAAAGGAAAATGAATTTGCTTTATAAAACCGTGCAAAAAAACTAAATTTTGAGCGTTCTCAAAATTCGACGAAACTTGACACAAACGTTGTTCTATGCCCAAGTATTTGTGTGGTAATTTTGGAAAGCATAATAACAACTACAAGTTAGTACAAAAGGGAAACAAACTTGCTTTAATAAAATCGTGCAAAACAGCTAAATTTTAACGTTCACAGAATTCGTCGAAACTTGACACAAACGTTGGTCCAGAGCTGCGAATTTGTGTGGTAAATTGGCTAAGCGTAATAATAACTACAAGTTAGAATAAAAGGGAAATAAACTTGCTTTAATAAAATCGTGCAAAAGAGCTTACTTTTGAACATTGTCAGAATTCGACGAAACATGACCAACCGTCGGTCTAGACCCAAAAATTTGTGGGGTAAATTTGCTAAGCGTAATATTACCTAAAAGTTAGTATAAAAGGAAAACAAACTTGCTTTAATAAAACCGTGCAAAACAGCTATATTTTGAATGTTCACAGAATTCGAGAAAACTTGACCCAACCGTAGGTCTAGACCGAAGCATTTGTGTGGTAAATTTTCTAAGAGTAATAATACCTACAAGTTAGTATAAAAGGAAAACAAACTTGCTTTAATAAAACCGTGCAAAACAGCTAAATTTTGAACGTTCTCAGAATTCCACGAAACATAACCCAACCGTAGGTCTAGAACCAAGAATTTGTGTGGTTAATAATACCTACAAGTTAGTGTAAAAGGAAAACAAATTTGCTTTAATAAAATTGTGCAAAACAGCTAACTTTTGAACGTTCTACGAATTCGACGAAACTTGTCCCAAACATTGGTCTATATCCAAGCATTTGTGTTGTCTATTTGCTAAGCTTAATAATAACTACAAGTTAGTATAAAAGGAAAATGAATTTGCTTTATAAAACCATGCAAAAAAACTAAATTTTGAGCGTTCTCAAAATTCGACGAAACTTGACACAAACGTTGGTCTACGCCCAAGAATTTGTGTGGTAATTTTGGAAACCATAATAACAACTACAAGTTAGTACAAAAGGGAAACAAACTTGCTTTAATAAAATCGTGCAAAACAGCTAAATTTTAACGTTCACAGAATTTGACGAAACTTGACACAAATGTTGGTCCAGAGCTGCGAATTTGTGTGGTAAATTGGCTAAGCGTAATAATAACTACAAGTTAGTATAAAAAGGAAATAAACTTGCTTTAATAAAATCGTGCAAAAGTTTTGAACGTTGTCAGAATTCGACGAAACATGACCCAACCGTTGGTCTAGACCCAAAAATTTGTGGGGTAAATTTGCTAAGCGTAATATTACCTACAAGTTAGTATAAAAGGAAAACAAACTTGCTTTAATAAAACCGTGCAAAACAGCTATATTTTGAACGTTCACAGAACCCAACCGTAGGTCTAGACCGAAGCATTTGTGTGGTAAATTTTCTAAGAGTAATAATACCTACAAGTTAGTATAAAAGGGAAACAAAAATAAAGCCGTGCAAAACAGCTAAATTTTGGACGTTCTCAGAATTCCACGAAACATAACCCAACCGTAGGTCTAGAACCAAGAATTTGTCTGGTTAATAATACCTACAAGTTAGTGTAAAAGGAAAACAAATTTGCTTTAATAAAATTGTGCAAAACAGCTAACATTTGAACGTTCTACGAATTCGACGAAACTTGTCCCAAACATTGGTCTATATCCAACCATTTGTGTTGTATATTTGCTAAGCTTAATAATAACTACAAGTTAGTATAAAAGGAAAATGAATTTGCTTTAATAAAACCGTGCAAAACAGCTAAATTTTGAGCGTTCTCAAAATTCGACGAAAATTGACACAAACGTTGGTCTACGCCCAAGAATTTGTGTGGTAATTTTGGAAAGCATAATAACAACTACAAGTTAGTACAAAAGCGAAACAAACTTGCTTTGATAAAATCGTGCAAAACAGTTAAATTTTAACGTTCACAGAATTCGACGAAACTTGACACAAACGTTGGTCTAGAGCTGCGAATTCGTGTGGTAAATTGTCTAAGCGTAATAATAACTACAAGTTAGTATAAAAGGGAAATAAACTTGCTTTAATAAAATCGTGCAAAAGAGCTTACTTTTGAACGTTGTCAGAATTCGACGAAACCTGACCCAACCGTCGGTCTAGACCCAAGAATTTGTGGGGTAAATTTGCTAAGCGTAATATTACCTACAAGTTAGTATAAAAGGAAAACAAACTTGCTTTAATAAACAGTGCAAAACAGCTAAATTTTGAACGTTCATAGAATTCGAGGAAACTTGACCCAACTGTAGGTCTAGAACTAAGAATTTGTGTTGTTAATAATACCTACAAGTTAGTGCAAAAGGAAAACAAATTTGATTTAATAAAATTGTGCAAACCAGCTAACTTTTGAACATTCTACGAATTCGACGAACCTTGTCCCAAACATTGGTCTATATCCAAGCATTTGTGTTGTATATTTGCTAAGCTCAATAATAACTACAAGTTAGTATAAAAGGAAAATGAATTTGCTTTATAAAACCGTGCAAAAAAACTAAATTTTGAGCGTTCTCAAAATTCGACAAAACTTGACACAAACGTTGGTCTACGCCCAAGAATTTGTGTGGTAATTTTGGAAAGCATAATAACAACTACAAGTTAGTACAAAAGGGAAACAAACTTGCTTTAATAAAATCGTGCAAAACAGCTAAATTTTAACGTTCACAGAATTCGACGAAACTTGACACAAATGTTGGTCCAGAGCTGCGAATTTGTGTGGTAAATTGGCTAAGCGTAATAATAACTACAAGTTAGTATAAAAAGGAAATAAACTTGCTTTAATAAAATCGTGCAAAAGTTTTGAACGTTGTCAGAATTCGACGAAACATGACCCAACCGTTAGTCTAGACCCAAGAATTTGTGGGGTAAATTTGCTAAGCGTAATATTACCTACAAGTTAGTATAAAAGGGAATCAAACTTGCTATAATAAAATCGTGCAAAACAGCTAAATTTTGAACGTTCACTGAATTCGAGTAAAGACCCAACCGTAGGTCTAGACCGAAGCATTTGTGTGGTAAGTTTTCTAAGCGTAATAATACCTACAAGTTAGTATAAAAGGAAAACAAACTTGCTTTAATAAAACCGTGCAAAACAGCTAAATTTTGAACATTCTTAGAATTCGACGAAACTTAACCCAATCGTAGATCTAGAACCAAGAATTTGTGTGGTTAATAATACCTACAAGTTAGTGTAAAAGGAAAACAAATTTGCTTCTAATAAAATTGTGCAAAACAGCTAACTTTTGAACGTTCTACGAATTCGACGAAACTTGTCCAAACATTGGTCTATATCCAAGCATTTGTGTTGTATGTTTGCTAAGCTTAATAATAACTACAAATTAGTATAAAAGCAAAATGAATTTGCTTTATAAAACCGTGCAGAAAAACTAAATTTTGAGCGTTCTCAAAATTCGACGAAACTTGACACAAAAGTTGGCCCACGCCCAAGAATTTGTGTGGTAATTTTGGAAAGCATAATAACAACTACAAGTTAGTACAAAAGGGAAACAAACTTGCTTTAATAAAATCGTGCAAAACAGCTAAATTTTAACGTTCATAGAATTCAACGAAACTTGACACAAACGTTGGTCCAGAGCTGCGAATTTGTGTGGTAAATTGGCTAAGCGTAATAATAACTACAAGTTAGAATAAAAGGGAAATAAACTTGCTTTAATAAAATCGTGCAAAAGAGCTTACTTTTGAACATTGTCAGAATTCGACGAAACATGACCAACCGTTGGTCTAGACCCTAAAATTTGTGGGGTAAATTTGCTAAGCGTAATATTACCTACAAGTTAGTATAAAAGGAAAACAAACTTGCTTTAATAAAACCGTGCAAAACAGCTATATTTTGAACGTTCACAGAATTCGAGAAAACTTGACCCAACCGTAGGTCTAGACCGAAGCATTTGTGTGGTAAATTTTCTAAGAGTAATAATACCTACAAGTTAGTATAAAAGGAAAACAAACTTGCTTTAATAAAACCGTGCAAAACAGCTAAATTTTGAACGTTCTCAGAATTCCACGAAACATAACCCAACCGTAGGTCTAGAACCAAGAATTTGTGTGGTTAATAATACCTACAAGTTAGTGTAAAAGGAAAACAAATTTGCTTTAATAAAATTATGCAAAACAGCTAACTTTTGAACGTTCTACGAATTCGACGAAACTTGTCCCAAACATTGGTCTATATCCAAGCATTTGTGTTGTCTATTTGCTAAGCTTAATAATAACTACAAGTTAGTATAAAAGGAAAATGAATTTGCTTTATAAAACCATGCAAAAAAACTAAATTTTGAGCGTTCTCAAAATTCGACGAAACTTGACACAAACGTTGGTCTACGCCCAAGAATTTGTGTGGTAATTTTGGAAAGCATAATAACAACTACAAGTTAGTACAAAAGGGAAACAAACTTGCTTTAATAAAATCGTGCAAAACAGCTAAATTTTAACGTTCACAGAATTCGACGAAACTTGACACAAATGTTGGTCCAGAGCTGCGAATTTGTGTGGTAAATTGGCTAAGCGTAATAATAACTACAAGTTAGTATAAAAAGGAAATAAACTTGCTTTAATAAAATCGTGCAAAAGTTTTGAACGTTGTCAGAATTCGACGAAACATGACCCAACCGTTAGTCTAGACCCAAGAATTTGTGGGGTAAATTTGCTAAGCGTAATATTACCTACAAGTTAGTATAAAAGGGAAACAAACTTGCTTTAATAAACAGTGCAAAACAGCTAAATTTTGAACGTTCATAGAATTCGAGGAAACTTGACCCAACTGTAGGTCTAGAACTAAGAATTTGTGTTGTTAATAATACCTACAAGTTAGTGCAAAAGGAAAACAAATTTGATTTAATAAAATTGTGCAAACCAGCTAACTTTTGAACATTCTACGAATTCGACGAACCTTGTCCCAAACATTGGTCTATATCCAAGCATTTGTGTTGTATATTTGCTAAGCTCAATAATAACTACAAGTTAGTATAAAAGGAAAATGAATTTGCTTTATAAAACCGTGCAAAAAAACTAAATTTTGAGCGTTCTCAAAATTCGACAAAACTTGACACAAACGTTGGTCTACGCCCAAGAATTTGTGTGGTAATTTTGGAAAGCATAATAACAACTACAAGTTAGTACAAAAGGGAAACAAACTTGCTTTAATAAAATCGTGCAAAACAGCTAAATTTTAACGTTCACAGAATTCGACGAAACTTGACACAAATGTTGGTCCAGAGCTGCGAATTTGTGTGGTAAATTGGCTAAGCGTAATAATAACTACAAGTTAGTATAAAAAGGAAATAAACTTGCTTTAATAAAATCGTGCAAAAGTTTTGAACGTTGTCAGAATTCGACGAAACATGACCCAACCGTTAGTCTAGACCCAAGAATTTGTGGGGTAAATTTGCTAAGCGTAATATTACCTACAAGTTAGTATAAAAGGGAATCAAACTTGCTATAATAAAATCGTGCAAAACAGCTAAATTTTGAACGTTCACTGAATTCGAGGAAAGACCCAACCGTAGGTCTAGACCGAAGCATTTGTGTGGTAAGTTTTCTAAGCGTAATAATACCTACAAGTTAGTATAAAAGGAAAACAAACTTGCTTTAATAAAACCGTGC
The DNA here is from genome assembly GCF_026168435.1 of Sesamum indicum. NCBI lineage: Eukaryota > Viridiplantae > Streptophyta > Magnoliopsida > Lamiales > Pedaliaceae > Sesamum > Sesamum indicum. The sequence goes on from NC_142661.1 coordinate 10,258,091, forward strand.
AAAACAGCTAAATTTTGAACATTCTTAGAATTCGACGAAACTTAACCCAATCGTAGATCTAGAACCAAGAATTTGTGTGGTTAATAATACCTACAAGTTAGTGTAAAAGGAAAACAAATTTGCTTCTAATAAAATTGTGCAAAACAGCTAACTTTTGAACGTTCTACGAATTCGACGAAACTTGTCCAAACATTGGTCTATATCCAAGCATTTGTGTTGTATGTTTGCTAAGCTTAATAATAACTACAAATTAGTATAAAAGCAAAATGAATTTGCTTTATAAAACCGTGCAGAAAAACTAAATTTTGAGCGTTCTCAAAATTCGACGAAACTTGACACAAAAGTTGGCCCACGCCCAAGAATTTGTGTGGTAATTTTGGAAAGCATAATAACAACTACAAGTTAGTACAAAAGGGAAACAAACTTGCTTTAATAAAATCGTGCAAAACAGCTAAATTTTAACGTTCATAGAATTCAACGAAACTTGACACAAACGTTGGTCCAGAGCTGCGAATTTGTGTGGTAAATTGGCTAAGCGTAATAATAACTACAAGTTAGAATAAAAGGGAAATAAACTTGCTTTAATAAAATCGTGCAAAAGAGCTTACTTTTGAACATTGTCAGAATTCGACGAAACATGACCAACCGTTGGTCTAGACCCTAAAATTTGTGGGGTAAATTTGCTAAGCGTAATATTACCTACAAGTTAGTATAAAAGGAAAACAAACTTGCTTTAATAAAACCGTGCAAAACAGCTATATTTTGAACGTTCACAGAATTCGAGAAAACTTGACCCAACCGTAGGTCTAGACCGAAGCATTTGTGTGGTAAATTTTCTAAGAGTAATAATACCTACAAGTTAGTATAAAAGGAAAACAAACTTGCTTTAATAAAACCGTGCAAAACAGCTAAATTTTGAACGTTCTCAGAATTCCACGAAACATAACCCAACCGTAGGTCTAGAACCAAGAATTTGTGTGGTTAATAATACCTACAAGTTAGTGTAAAAGGAAAACAAATTTGCTTTAATAAAATTATGCAAAACAGCTAACTTTTGAACGTTCTACGAATTCGACGAAACTTGTCCCAAACATTGGTCTATATCCAAGCATTTGTGTTGTCTATTTGCTAAGCTTAATAATAACTACAAGTTAGTATAAAAGGAAAATGAATTTGCTTTATAAAACCATGCAAAAAAACTAAATTTTGAGCGTTCTCAAAATTCGACGAAACTTGACACAAACGTTGGTCTACGCCCAAGAATTTGTGTGGTAATTTTGGAAAGCATAATAACAACTACAAGTTAGTACAAAAGGGAAACAAACTTGCTTTAATAAAATCGTGCAAAACAGCTAAATTTTAACGTTCACAGAATTCGACGAAACTTGACACAAATGTTGGTCCAGAGCTGCGAATTTGTGTGGTAAATTGGCTAAGCGTAATAATAACTACAAGTTAGTATAAAAAGGAAATAAACTTGCTTTAATAAAATCGTGCAAAAGTTTTGAACGTTGTCAGAATTCGACGAAACATGACCCAACCGTTAGTCTAGACCCAAGAATTTGTGGGGTAAATTTGCTAAGCGTAATATTACCTACAAGTTAGTATAAAAGGGAAACAAACTTGCTTTAATAAACAGTGCAAAACAGCTAAATTTTGAACGTTCATAGAATTCGAGGAAACTTGACCCAACTGTAGGTCTAGAACTAAGAATTTGTGTTGTTAATAATACCTACAAGTTAGTGCAAAAGGAAAACAAATTTGATTTAATAAAATTGTGCAAACCAGCTAACTTTTGAACATTCTACGAATTCGACGAACCTTGTCCCAAACATTGGTCTATATCCAAGCATTTGTGTTGTATATTTGCTAAGCTCAATAATAACTACAAGTTAGTATAAAAGGAAAATGAATTTGCTTTATAAAACCGTGCAAAAAAACTAAATTTTGAGCGTTCTCAAAATTCGACAAAACTTGACACAAACGTTGGTCTACGCCCAAGAATTTGTGTGGTAATTTTGGAAAGCATAATAACAACTACAAGTTAGTACAAAAGGGAAACAAACTTGCTTTAATAAAATCGTGCAAAACAGCTAAATTTTAACGTTCACAGAATTCGACGAAACTTGACACAAATGTTGGTCCAGAGCTGCGAATTTGTGTGGTAAATTGGCTAAGCGTAATAATAACTACAAGTTAGTATAAAAAGGAAATAAACTTGCTTTAATAAAATCGTGCAAAAGTTTTGAACGTTGTCAGAATTCGACGAAACATGACCCAACCGTTAGTCTAGACCCAAGAATTTGTGGGGTAAATTTGCTAAGCGTAATATTACCTACAAGTTAGTATAAAAGGGAATCAAACTTGCTATAATAAAATCGTGCAAAACAACTAAATTTTGAACGTTCACTGAATTCGAGGAAAGACCCAACCGTAGGTCTAGACCGAAGCATTTGTGTGGTAAGTTTTCTAAGCGTAATAATACCTACAAGTTAGTATAAAAGGAAAACAAACTTGCTTTAATAAAACCGTGCAAAACAGCTAAATTTTGAACATTCTTAGAATTCGACGAAACTTAACCCAATCGTAGATCTAGAACCAAGAATTTGTGTGGTTAATAATACCTACAAGTTAGTGTAAAAGGAAAACAAATTTGCTTCTAATAAAATTGTGCAAAACAGCTAACTTTTGAACGTTCTACGAATTCGACGAAACTTGTCCAAACATTGGTCTATATCCAAGCATTTGTGTTGTATGTTTGCTAAGCTTAATAATAACTACAAATTAGTATAAAAGCAAAATGAATTTGCTTTATAAAACCGTGCAGAAAAACTAAATTTTGAGCGTTCTCAAAATTCGACGAAACTTGACACAAAAGTTGGCCCACGCCCAAGAATTTGTGTGGTAATTTTGGAAAGCATAATAACAACTACAAGTTAGTACAAAAGGGAAACAAACTTGCTTTAATAAAATCGTGCAAAACAGCTAAATTTTAACGTTCATAGAATTCAACGAAACTTGACACAAACGTTGGTCCAGAGCTGCGAATTTGTGTGGTAAATTGGCTAAGCGTAATAATAACTACAAGTTAGAATAAAAGGGAAATAAACTTGCTTTAATAAAATCGTGCAAAAGAGCTTACTTTTGAACATTGTCAGAATTCGACGAAACATGACCAACCGTTGGTCTAGACCCAAAAATTTGTGGGGTAAATTTGCTAAGCGTAATATTACCTACAAGTTAGTATAAAAGGAAAACAAACTTGCTTTAATAAAACCGTGCAAAACAGCTATATTTTGAACGTTCACAGAATTCGAGAAAACTTGACCCAACCGTAGGTCTAGACCGAAGCATTTGTGTGGTAAATTTTCTAAGAGTAATAATACCTACAAGTTAGTATAAAAGGAAAACAAACTTGCTTTAATAAAACCGTGCAAAACAGCTAAATTTTGAACGTTCTCAGAATTCCACGAAACATAACCCAACCGTAGGTCTAGAACCAAGAATTTGTGTGGTTAATAATACCTACAAGTTAGTGTAAAAGGAAAACAAATTTGCTTTAATAAAATTATGCAAAACAGCTAACTTTTGAACGTTCTACGAATTCGACGAAACTTGTCCCAAACATTGGTCTATATCCAAGCATTTGTGTTGTCTATTTGCTAAGCTTAATAATAACTACAAGTTAGTATAAAAGGAAAATGAATTTGCTTTATAAAACCATGCAAAAAAACTAAATTTTGAGCGTTCTCAAAATTCGACGAAACTTGACACAAACGTTGGTCTACGCCCAAGAATTTGTGTGGTAATTTTGGAAAGCATAATAACAACTACAAGTTAGTACAAAAGGGAAACAAACTTGCTTTAATAAAATCGTGCAAAACAGCTAAATTTTAACGTTCACAGAATTCGACGAAACTTGACACAAATGTTGGTCCAGAGCTGCGAATTTGTGTGGTAAATTGGCTAAGCGTAATAATAACTACAAGTTAGTATAAAAAGGAAATAAACTTGCTTTAATAAAATCGTGCAAAAGTTTTGAACGTTGTCAGAATTCGACGAAACATGACCCAACCGTTAGTCTAGACCCAAGAATTTGTGGGGTAAATTTGCTAAGCGTAATATTACCTACAAGTTAGTATAAAAGGGAAACAAACTTGCTATAATAAAACCGTGCAAAACAGCTAAATTTTGAACGTTCACTGAATTCGAGGAAAGACCCAACCGTAGGTCTAGACCGAAGCATTTGTGTGGTAAGTTTTCTAAGCGTAATAATTCCTACAAGTTAGTATAAAAGGAAAACAAACTTGCTTTAATAAAACCGTGCAAAACAGCTAAATTTTGAACATTCTTAGAATTCGACGAAACTTAACCCAATCGTAGATCTAGAACCAAGAATTTGTGTGGTTAATAATACCTACAAGTTAGTGTAAAAGGAAAACAAATTTGCTTCTAATAAAATTGTGCAAAACAGCTAACTTTTGAACGTTCTACGAATTCGACGAAACTTGTCCAAACATTGGTCTATATCCAAGCATTTGTGTTGTATGTTTGCTAAGCTTAATAATAACTACAAGTTAGTATAAAAGCAAAATGAATTTGCTTTATAAAACCGTGCAAAAAAACTAAATTTTGAGCGTTCTCAAAATTCGACGAAACTTGACACAAAAGTTGGCCCACGCCCAAGAATTTGTGTGGTAATTTTGGAAAGCATAATAACAACTACAAGTTAGTACAAAAGGGAAACAAACTTGCTTTAATAAAATCGTGCAAAACAGCTAAATTTTAACGTTCACAGAATTCGTCGAAACTTGACACAAACGTTGGTCCAGAGCTGCGAATTTGTGTGGTAAATTGGCTAAGCGTAATAATAACTACAAGTTAGAATAAAAGGGAAATAAACTTGCTTTAATAAAATCGTGCAAAAGAGCTTACTTTTGAACATTGTCAGAATTCGACGAAACATGACCAACCGTCGGTCTAGACCCAAAAATTTGTGGGGTAAATTTGCTAAGCGTAATATTACCTAAAAGTTAGTATAAAAGGAAAACAAACTTGCTTTAATAAAACCGTGCAAAACAGCTATATTTTGAACGTTCACAGAATTCGAGAAAACTTGACCCAACCGTAGGTCTAGACCGAAGCATTTGTGTGGTAAATTTTCTAAGAGTAATAATACCTACAAGTTAGTATAAAAGGAAAACAAACTTGCTTTAATAAAACCGTGCAAAACAGCTAAATTTTGAACGTTCTCAGAATTCCACGAAACATAACCCAACCGTAGGTCTAGAACCAAGAATTTGTGTGGTTAATAATACCTACAAGTTAGTGTAAAAGGAAAACAAATTTGCTTTAATAAAATTGTGCAAAACAGCTAACTTTTGAACGTTCTACGAATTCGACGAAACTTGTCCCAAACATTGGTCTATATCCAAGCATTTGTGTTGTCTATTTGCTAAGCTTAATAATAACTACAAGTTAGTATAAAAGGAAAATGAATTTGCTTTATAAAACCATGCAAAAAAACTAAATTTTGAGCGTTCTCAAAATTCGACGAAACTTGACACAAACGTTGGTCTACGCCCAAGAATTTGTGTGGTAATTTTGGAAAGCATAATAACAACTACAAGTTAGTACAAAAGGGAAACAAACTTGCTTTAATAAAATCGTGCAAAACAGCTAAATTTTAACGTTCACAGAATTCGACGAAACTTGACACAAATGTTGGTCCAGAGCTGTGAATTTGTGTGGTAAATTGGCTAAGCGTAATAATAACTACAAGTTAGTATAAAAAGGAAATAAACTTGCTTTAATAAAATCGTGCAAAAGTTTTGAACGTTGTCAGAATTCGACGAAACATGACCCAACCGTTAGTCTAGACCCAAGAATTTGTGGGGTAAATTTGCTAAGCGTAATATTACCTACAAGTTAGTATAAAAGGGAAACAAACTTGCTATAATAAAACCGTGCAAAACAGCTAAATTTTGAACGTTCACAGAATTCGAGGAAAGACCCAACCGTAGGTCTAGACCAAAGGATTTGTGTGGTAAATTTTCTAAGAGTAATAATACCTACAAGTTAGTATAAAAGGAAAACAAACTTGCTTTAATAAAACCGTGCAAAACAGCTAAATTTTGAACGTTCTCAGAATTCCACGAAACATAACCCAACCGTAGGTCTAGAACCAAGAATTTGTGTGGTTAATAATACCTACAAGTTAGTGTAAAAGGAAAACAAATTTGCTTTAATAAAATTGTGCAAAACAGCTAACTTTTGAACGTTCTACGAATTCGACGAAACTTGTCCCAAACATTGGTCTATATCCAAGCATTTGTGTTGTCTATTTGCTAAGCTTAATAATAACTACAAGTTAGTATAAAAGGAAAATGAATTTGCTTTATAAAACCATGCAAAAAAACTAAATTTTGAGCGTTCTCAAAATTCGACGAAACTTGACACAAACGTTGGTCTACGCCCAAGAATTTGTGTGGTAATTTTGGAAAGCATAATAACAACTACAAGTTAGTACAAAAGGGAAACAAACTTGCTTTAATAAAATCGTGCAAAACAGCTAAATTTTAACGTTCACAGAATTCGACGAAACTTGACACAAATGTTGGTCCAGAGCTGCGAATTTGTGTGGTAAATTGGCTAAGCGTAATAATAACTACAAGTTAGTATAAAAAGGAAATAAACTTGCTTTAATAAAATCGTGCAAAAGTTTTGAACGTTGTCAGAATTCGACGAAACATGACCCAACCGTTAGTCTAGACCCAAGAATTTGTGGGGTAAATTTGCTAAGCGTAATATTACCTACAAGTTAGTATAAAAGGGAAACAAACTTGCTATAATAAAACCGTGCAAAACAGCTAAATTTTGAACGTTCACTGAATTCGAGGAAAGACCCAACCGTAGGTCTAGACCGAAGCATTTGTGTGGTAAGTTTTCTAAGCGTAATAATACCTACAAGTTAGTATAAAAGGAAAACAAACTTGCTTTAATAAAACCGTGCAAAATAGCTAAATTTTGAACATTCTTAGAATTCGACGAAACTTAACCCAATCGTAGATCTAGAACCAAGAATTTGTGTGGTTAATAATACCTACATGTTAGTGTAAAAGGAAAACAAATTTGCTTCTAATAAAATTGTGCAAAACAGCTAACTTTTGAACGTTCTACGAATTCGACGAAACTTGTCCAAACATTGGTCTATATCCAAGCATTTGTGTTGTATGTTTGCTAAGCTTAATAATAACTACAAGTTAGTATAAAAGCAAAATGAATTTGCTTTATAAAACCGTGCAAAAAAACTAAATTTTGAGCGTTCTCAAAATTCGACGAAACTTGACACAAAAGTTGGCCCACGCCCAAGAATTTGTGTGGTAATTTTGGAAAGCATAATAACAACTACAAGTTAGTACAAAAGGGAAACAAACTTGCTTTAATAAAATCGTGCAAAACAGCTAAATTTTAACGTTCACAGAATTCGACGAAACTTGACACAAACGTTGGTCCAGAGCTGCGAATTTGTGTGGTAAATTGGCTAAGCGTAATAATAACTACAAGTTAGAATAAAAGGGAAATAAACTTGCTTTAATAAAATCGTGCAAAAGAGCTTACTTTTGAACATTGTCAGAATTCGACGAAACATGACCAACCGTTGGTCTAGACCCAAGAATTTGTGGGGTAAATTTGCTAAGCGTAATATTAACTACAAGTTAGTATAAAAGGAAAACAAACTTGCTTTAATAAAACAGTGCAAAACAGCTATATTTTGAACGTTCATAGAATTCGAGGAAACTTGACCCAACCGTAGGTCTAGACCGAAGCATTTGTGTGGTAAATTTTCTAAGAGTAATAATACCTAAAAGTTAGTATAAAAGGAAAACAAACTTGCTTTAATAAAACCGTGCAAAACAGCTAAATTTTGAACGTTCTCAGAATTCCACGAAACATAACCCAACCGCAGGTCTAGAACCAAGAATTTGTGTGGTTAATAATACCTACAAGTTAGTGTAAAAGGAAAACAAATTTGCTTTAATAAAATTGTGCAAAACAGCTAACTTTTGAACGTTCTACGAATTCGACGAAACTTGTCCCAAACATTGGTCTATATCCAAGCATTTGTGTTGTCTATTTGCTAAGCTTAATAATAACTACAAGTTAGTATAAAAGGAAAATGAATTTGCTTTATAAAACCATTCAAAAAAACTAAATTTTGAGCGTTCTCAAAATTCGACGAAACTTGACACAAACGTTGGTCTACGCCCAAGAATTTGTGTGGTAATTTTGGAAAGCATAATAACAACTACAAGTTAGTACAAAAGGGAAACAAACTTGCTTTAATAAAATCGTGCAAAACAGCTAAATTTTAACGTTCACAGAATTCGACGAAACTTGACACAAATGTTGGTCCAGAGCTGTGAATTTGTGTGGTAAATTGGCTAAGCGTAATAATAACTACAAGTTAGTATAAAAAGGAAATAAACTTGCTTTAATAAAATCGTGCAAAAGTTTTGAACGTTGTCAGAATTCGACGAAACATGACCCAACCGTTAGTCTAGACCCAAGAATTTGTGGGGTAAATTTGCTAAGCGTAATATTACCTACAAGTTAGTATAAAAGGGAAACAAACTTGCTATAATAAAACCGTGCAAAACAGCTAAATTTTGAACGTTCACTGAATTCGAGGAAAGACCCAACCATAGGTCTAGACCGAAGCATTTGTGTGGTAAGTTTTCTAAGCGTAATAATTCCTACAAGTTAGTATAAAAGGAAAACAAACTTGCTTTAATAAAACCGTGCAAAACAGCTAAATTTTGAACATTCTTAGAATTCGACGAAACTTAACCCAATCGTAGATCTAGAACCAAGAATTTGTGTGGTTAATAATACCTACAAGTTAGTGTAAAAGGAAAACAAATTTGCTTCTAATAAAATTGTGCAAAACAACTAACTTTTGAACGTTCTACGAATTCGACGAAACTTGTCCAAACATTGGTCTATATCCAAGCATTTGTGTTGTATGTTTGCTAAGCTTAATAATAACTACAAGTTAGTATAAAAGCAAAATGAATTTGCTTTATAAAACCGTGCAAAAAAACTAAATTTTGAGCGTTCTCAAAATTCGACGAAACTTGACACAAAAGTTGGCCCACGCCCAAGAATTTGTGTGGTAATTTTGGAAAGCATAATAACAACTACAAGTTAGTACAAAAGGGAAACAAACTTGCTTTAATAAAATCGTGCAAAACAGCTAAATTTTAACGTTCACAGAATTCGACGAAACTTGACACAAACGTTGGTCCAGAGCTGCGAATTTGTGTGGTAAATTGGCTAAGCGTAATAATAACTACAAGTTAGAATAAAAGGGAAATAAACTTGCTTTAATAAAATCGTGCAAAAGAGCTTACTTTTGAACATTGTCAGAATTCGACGAAACATGACCAACCGTTGGTCTAGACCCAAGAATTTGTGGGGTAAATTTGCTAAGCGTAATATTAACTACAAGTTAGTATAAAAGGAAAACAAACTTGCTTTAATAAAACAGTGCAAAACAGCTATATTTTGAACGTTCATAGAATTCGAGGAAACTTGACCCAACCGTAGGTCTAGACCGAAGCATTTGTGTGGTAAATTTTCTAAGAGTAATAATACCTAAAAGTTAGTATAAAAGGAAAACAAACTTGCTTTAATAAAACCGTGCAAAACAGCTAAATTTTGAACGTTCTCAGAATTCCACGAAACATAACCCAACCGCAGGTCTAGAACCAAGAATTTGTGTGGTTAATAATACCTACAAGTTAGTGTAAAAGGAAAACAAATTTGCTTTAATAAAATTGTGCAAAACAGCTAACTTTTGAACGTTCTACGAATTCGACGAAACTTGTCCCAAACATTGGTCTATATCCAAGCATTTGTGTTGTCTATTTGCTAAGCTTAATAATAACTACAAGTTAGTATAAAAGGAAAATGAATTTGCTTTATAAAACCATTCAAAAAAACTAAATTTTGAGCGTTCTCAAAATTCGACGAAACTTGACACAAACGTTGGTCTACGCCCAAGAATTTGTGTGGTAATTTTGGAAAGCATAATAACAACTACAAGTTAGTACAAAAGGGAAACAAACTTGCTTTAATAAAATCGTGCAAAACAGCTAAATTTTAACGTTCACAGAATTCGACGAAACTTGACACAAATGTTGGTCCAGAGCTGTGAATTTGTGTGGTAAATTGGCTAAGCGTAATAATAACTACAAGTTAGTATAAAAAGGAAATAAACTTGCTTTAATAAAATCGTGCAAAAGTTTTGAACGTTGTCAGAATTCGACGAAACATGACCCAACCGTTAGTCTAGACCCAAGAATTTGTGGGGTAAATTTGCTAAGCGTAATATTACCTACAAGTTAGTATAAAAGGGAAACAAACTTGCTATAATAAAACCGTGCAAAACAGCTAAATTTTGAACGTTCACTGAATTCGAGGAAAGACCCAACCGTAGGTCTAGACCGAAGCATTTGTGTGGTAAGTTTTCTAAGTGTAATAATACCTACAAGTTAGTATAAAAGGAAAACAAACTTGCTTTAACAAAACCGTGCAAAACAGCTAAATTTTGAACATTCTTAGAATTCGACGAAACTTAACCCAATCGTAGATCTAGAACCAAGAATTTGTGTGGTTAATAATACCTACATGTTAGTGTAAAAGGAAAACAAATTTGCTTCTAATAAAATTGTGCAAAACAGCTAACTTTTGAACGTTCTACGAATTCGACGAAACTTGTCCAAACATTGGTCTATATCCAAGCATTTGTGTTGTATGTTTGCTAAGCTTAATAATAACTACAAGTTAGTATAAAAGCAAAATGAATTTGCTTTATAAAACCGTGCAAAAAAACTAAATTTTGAGCGTTCTCAAAATTCGACGAAACTTGACACAAAAGTTGGCCCACGCCCAAGAATTTGTGTGGTAATTTTGGAAAGCATAATAACAACTACAAGTTAGTACAAAAGGGAAACAAACTTGCTTTAATAAAATCGTGCAAAACAGCTAAATTTTAACGTTCACAGAATTCGACGAAACTTGACACAAACGTTGGTCCAGAGCTGCGAATTTGTGTGGTAAATTGGCTAAGCGTAATAATAACTACAAGTTAGAATAAAAGGGAAATAAACTTGCTTTAATAAAATCGTGCAAAAGAGCTTACTTTTGAACATTGTCAGAATTCGACGAAACATGACCAACCGTTGGTCTAGACCCAAGAATTTGTGGGGTAAATTTGCTAAGCGTAATATTAACTACAAGTTAGTATAAAAGGAAAACAAACTTGCTTTAATAAAACAGTGCAAAACAGCTATATTTTGAACGTTCATAGAATTCGAGGAAACTTGACCCAACCGTAGGTCTAGACCGAAGCATTTGTGTGGTAAATTTTCTAAGAGTAATAATACCTAAAAGTTAGTATAAAAGGAAAACAAACTTGCTTTAATAAAACCGTGCAAAACAGCTAAATTTTGAACGTTCTCAGAATTCCACGAAACATAACCCAACCGCAGGTCTAGAACCAAGAATTTGTGTGGTTAATAATACCTACAAGTTAGTGTAAAAGGAAAACAAATTTGCTTTAATAAAATTGTGCAAAACAGCTAACTTTTGAACGTTCTACGAATTCGACGAAACTTGTCCCAAACATTGGTCTATATCCAAGCATTTGTGTTGTCTATTTGCTAAGCTTAATAATAACTACAAGTTAGTATAAAAGGAAAATGAATTTGCTTTATAAAACCATTCAAAAAAACTAAATTTTGAGCGTTCTCAAAATTCGACGAAACTTGACACAAACGTTGGTCTACGCCCAAGAATTTGTGTGGTAATTTTGGAAAGCATAATAACAACTACAAGTTAGTACAAAAGGGAAACAAACTTGCTTTAATAAAATCGTGCAAAACAGCTAAATTTTAACGTTCACAGAATTCGACGAAACTTGACACAAATGTTGGTCCAGAGCTGTGAATTTGTGTGGTAAATTGGCTAAGCGTAATAATAACTACAAGTTAGTATAAAAAGGAAATAAACTTGCTTTAATAAAATCGTGCAAAAGTTTTGAACGTTGTCAGAATTCGACGAAACATGACCCAACCGTTAGTCTAGACCCAAGAATTTGTGGGGTAAATTTGCTAAGCGTAATATTACCTACAAGTTAGTATAAAAGGGAAACAAACTTGCTATAATAAAACCGTGCAAAACAGCTAAATTTTGAACGTTCACTGAATTCGAGGAAAGACCCAACCGTAGGTCTAGACCGAAGCATTTGTGTGGTAAGTTTTCTAAGCGTAATAATACCTACAAGTTAGTATAAAAGGAAAACAAACTTGCTTTAATAAAACCGTGCAAAACAGCTAAATTTTGAACATTCTTAGAATTCGACGAAACTTAACCCAATCGTAGATCTAGAACCAAGAATTTGTGTGGTTAATAATACCTACATGTTAGTGTAAAAGGAAAACAAATTTGCTTCTAATAAAATTGTGCAAAACAGCTAACTTTTGAACGTTCTACGAATTCGACGAAACTTGTCCAAACATTGGTCTATATCCAAGCATTTGTGTTGTATGTTTGCTAAGCTTAATAATAACTACAAGTTAGTATAAAAGCAAAATGAATTTGCTTTATAAAACCGTGCAAAAAAACTAAATTTTGAGCGTTCTCAAAATTCGACGAAACTTGACACAAAAGTTGGCCCACGCCCAAGAATTTGTGTGGTAATTTTGGAAAGCATAATAACAACTACAAGTTAGTACAAAAGGGAAACAAACTTGCTTTAATAAAATCGTGCAAAACAGCTAAATTTTAACGTTCACAGAATTCGACGAAACTTGACACAAACGTTGGTCCAGAGCTGCGAATTTGTGTGGTAAATTGGCTAAGCGTAATAATAACTACAAGTTAGAATAAAAGGGAAATAAACTTGCTTTAATAAAATCGTGCAAAAGAGCTTACTTTTGAACATTGTCAGAATTCGACGAAACATGACCAACCGTTGGTCTAGACCCAAGAATTTGTGGGGTAAATTTGCTAAGCGTAATATTAACTACAAGTTAGTATAAAAGGAAAACAAACTTGCTTTAATAAAACAGTGCAAAACAGCTATATTTTGAACGTTCATAGAATTCGAGGAAACTTGACCCAACCGTAGGTCTAGACCGAAGCATTTGTGTGGTAAATTTTCTAAGAGTAATAATACCTAAAAGTTAGTATAAAAGGAAAACAAACTTGCTTTAATAAAACCGTGCAAAACAGCTAAATTTTGAACGTTCTCAGAATTCCACGAAACATAACCCAACCGCAGGTCTAGAACCAAGAATTTGTGTGGTTAATAATACCTACAAGTTAGTGTAAAAGGAAAACAAATTTGCTTTAATAAAATTGTGCAAAACAGCTAACTTTTGAACGTTCTACGAATTCGACGAAACTTGTCCCATACATTGGTCTATATCCAAGCATTTGTGTTGTCTATTTGCTAAGCTTAATAATAACTACAAGTTAGTATAAAAGGAAAATGAATTTGCTTTATAAAACCATTCAAAAAAACTAAATTTTGAGCGTTCTCAAAATTCGACGAAACTTGACACAAACGTTGGTCTACGCCCAAGAATTTGTGTGGTAATTTTGGAAAGCATAATAACAACTACAAGTTAGTACAAAAGGGAAACAAACTTGCTTTAATAAAATCGTGCAAAACAGCTAAATTTTAACGTTCACAGAATTCGACGAAACTTGACACAAATGTTGGTCCAGAGCTGTGAATTTGTGTGGTAAATTGGCTAAGCGTAATAATAACTACAAGTTAGTATAAAAAGGAAATAAACTTGCTTTAATAAAATCGTGCAAAAGTTTTGAACGTTGTCAGAATTCGACGAAACATGACCCAACCGTTAGTCTAGACCCAAGAATTTGTGGGGTAAATTTGCTAAGCGTAATATTACCTACAAGTTAGTATAAAAGGGAAACAAACTTGCTATAATAAAACCGTGCAAAACAGCTAAATTTTGAACGTTCACTGAATTCGAGGAAAGACCCAACCGTAGGTCTAGACCGAAGCATTTGTGTGGTAAGTTTTCTAAGCGTAATAATACCTACAAGTTAGTATAAAAGGAAAACAAACTTGCTTTAATAAAACCGTGCAAAACAGCTAAATTTTGAACATTCTTAGAATTCGACGAAACTTAACCCAATCGTAGATCTAGAACCAAGAATTTGTGTGGTTAATAATACCTACATGTTAGTGTAAAAGGAAAACAAATTTGCTTCTAATAAAATTGTGCAAAACAGCTAACTTTTGAACGTTCTACGAATTCGACGAAACTTGTCCAAACATTGGTCTATATCCAAGCATTTGTGTTGTATGTTTGCTAAGCTTAATAATAACTACAAGTTAGTATAAAAGCAAAATGAATTTGCTTTATAAAACCGTGCAAAAAAACTAAATTTTGAGCGTTCTCAAAATTCGACGAAACTTGACACAAAAGTTGGCCCACGCCCAAGAATTTGTGTGGTAATTTTGGAAAGCATAATAACAACTACAAGTTAGTACAAAAGGGAAACAAACTTGCTTTAATAAAATCGTGCAAAACAGCTAAATTTTAACGTTCACAGAATTCGACGAAACTTGACACAAACGTTGGTCCAGAGCTGCGAATTTGTGTGGTAAATTGGCTAAGCGTAATAATAACTACAAGTTAGAATAAAAGGGAAATAAACTTGCTTTAATAAAATCGTGCAAAAGAGCTTACTTTTGAACATTGTCAGAATTCGACGAAACATGACCAACCGTTGGTCTAGACCCAAGAATTTGTGGGGTAAATTTGCTAAGCGTAATATTAACTACAAGTTAGTATAAAAGGAAAACAAACTTGCTTTAATAAAACAGTGCAAAACAGCTATATTTTGAACGTTCATAGAATTCGAGGAAACTTGACCCAACCGTAGGTCTAGACCGAAGCATTTGTGTGGTAAATTTTCTAAGAGTAATAATACCTAAAAGTTAGTATAAAAGGAAAACAAACTTGCTTTAATAAAACCGTGCAAAACAGCTAAATTTTGAACGTTCTCAGAATTCCACGAAACATAACCCAACCGCAGGTCTAGAACCAAGAATTTGTGTGGTTAATAATACCTACAAGTTAGTGTAAAAGGAAAACAAATTTGCTTTAATAAAATTGTGCAAAACAGCTAACTTTTGAACGTTCTACGAATTCGACGAAACTTGTCCCAAACATTGGTCTATATCCAAGCATTTGTGTTGTCTATTTGCTAAGCTTAATAATAACTACAAGTTAGTATAAAAGGAAAATGAATTTGCTTTATAAAACCATTCAAAAAAACTAAATTTTGAGCGTTCTCAAAATTCGACGAAACTTGACACAAACGTTGGTCTACGCCCAAGAATTTGTGTGGTAATTTTGGAAAGCATAATAACAACTACAAGTTAGTACAAAAGGGAAACAAACTTGCTTTAATAAAATCGTGCAAAACAGCTAAATTTTAACGTTCACAGAATTCGACGAAACTTGACACAAATGTTGGTCCAGAGCTGTGAATTTGTGTGGTAAATTGGCTAAGCGTAATAATAACTACAAGTTAGTATAAAAAGGAAATAAACTTGCTTTAATAAAATCGTGCAAAAGTTTTGAACGTTGTCAGAATTCGACGAAACATGACCCAACCGTTAGTCTAGACCCAAGAATTTGTGGGGTAAATTTGCTAAGCGTAATATTACCTACAAGTTAGTATAAAAGGGAAACAAACTTGCTATAATAAAACCGTGCAAAACAGCTAAATTTTGAACGTTCACTGAATTCGAGGAAAGACCCAACCGTAGGTCTAGACCGAAGCATTTGTGTGGTAAGTTTTCTAAGCGTAATAATACCTACAAGTTAGTATAAAAGGAAAACAAACTTGCTTTAATAAAACCGTGCAAAACAGCTAAATTTTGAACATTCTTAGAATTCGACGAAACTTAACCCAATCGTAGATCTAGAACCAAGAATTTGTGTGGTTAATAATACCTACATGTTAGTGTAAAAGGAAAACAAATTTGCTTCTAATAAAATTGTGCAAAACAGCTAACTTTTGAACGTTCTACGAATTCGACGAAACTTGTCCAAACATTGGTCTATATCCAAGCATTTGTGTTGTATGTTTGCTAAGCTTAATAATAACTACAAGTTAGTATAAAAGCAAAATGAATTTGCTTTATAAAACCGTGCAAAAAAACTAAATTTTGAGCGTTCTCAAAATTCGACGAAACTTGACACAAAAGTTGGCCCACGCCCAAGAATTTGTGTGGTAATTTTGGAAAGCATAATAACAACTACAAGTTAGTACAAAAGGGAAACAAACTTGCTTTAATAAAATCGTGCAAAACAGCTAAATTTTAACGTTCACAGAATTCGACGAAACTTGACACAAACGTTGGTCCAGAGCTGCGAATTTGTGTGGTAAATTGGCTAAGCGTAATAATAACTACAAGTTAGAATAAAAGGGAAATAAACTTGCTTTAATAAAATCGTGCAAAAGAGCTTACTTTTGAACATTGTCAGAATTCGACGAAACATGACCAACCGTTGGTCTAGACCCAAGAATTTGTGGGGTAAATTTGCTAAGCGTAATATTAACTACAAGTTAGTATAAAAGGAAAACAAACTTGCTTTAATAAAACAGTGCAAAACAGCTATATTTTGAACGTTCATAGAATTCGAGGAAACTTGACCCAACCGTAGGTCTAGACCGAAGCATTTGTGTGGTAAATTTTCTAAGAGTAATAATACCTAAAAGTTAGTATAAAAGGAAAACAAACTTGCTTTAATAAAACCGTGCAAAACAGCTAAATTTTGAACGTTCTCAGAATTCCACGAAACATAACCCAACCGCAGGTCTAGAACCAAGAATTTGTGTGGTTAATAATACCTACAAGTTAGTGTAAAAGGAAAACAAATTTGCTTTAATAAAATTGTGCAAAACAGCTAACTTTTGAACGTTCTACGAATTCGACGAAACTTGTCCCAAACATTGGTCTATATCCAAGCATTTGTGTTGTCTATTTGCTAAGCTTAATAATAACTACAAGTTAGTATAAAAGGAAAATGAATTTGCTTTATAAAACCATTCAAAAAAACTAAATTTTGAGCGTTCTCAAAATTCGACGAAACTTGACACAAACGTTGGTCTACGCCCAAGAATTTGTGTGGTAATTTTGGAAAGCATAATAACAACTACAAGTTAGTACAAAAGGGAAACAAACTTGCTTTAATAAAATCGTGCAAAACAGCTAAATTTTAACGTTCACAGAATTCGACGAAACTTGACACAAATGCTGGTCCAGAGCTGTGAATTTGTGTGGTAAATTGGCTAAGCGTAATAATAACTACAAGTTAGTATAAAAAGGAAATAAACTTGCTTTAATAAAATCGTGCAAAAGTTTTGAACGTTGTCAGAATTCGACGAAACATGACCCAACCGTTAGTCTAGACCCAAGAATTTGTGGGGTAAATTTGCTAAGCGTAATATTACCTACAAGTTAGTATAAAAGGGAAACAAACTTGCTATAATAAAACCGTGCAAAACAGCTAAATTTTGAACGTTCACTGAATTCGAGGAAAGACCCAACCATAGGTCTAGACCGAAGCATTTGTGTGGTAAGTTTTCTAAGCGTAATAATTCCTACAAGTTAGTATAAAAGGAAAACAAACTTGCTTTAATAAAACCGTGCAAAACAGCTAAATTTTGAACATTCTTAGAATTCGACGAAACTTAACCCAATCGTAGATCTAGAACCAAGAATTTGTGTGGTTAATAATACCTACAAGTTAGTGTAAAAGGAAAACAAATTTGCTTCTAATAAAATTGTGCAAAACAGCTAACTTTTGAACGTTCTACGAATTCGACGAAACTTGTCCAAACATTGGTCTATATCCAAGCATTTGTGTTGTATGTTTGCTAAGCTTAATAATAACTACAAGTTAGTATAAAAGCAAAATGAATTTGCTTTATAAAACCGTGCAAAAAAACTAAATTTTGAGCGTTCTCAAAATTCGACGAAACTTGACACAAAAGTTGGCCCACGCCCAAGAATTTGTGTGGTAATTTTGGAAAGCATAATAACAACTACAAGTTAGTACAAAAGGGAAACAAACTTGCTTTAATAAAATCGTGCAAAACAGCTAAATTTTAACGTTCACAGAATTCGACGAAACTTGACACAAACGTTGGTCCAGAGCTGCGAATTTGTGTGGTAAATTGGCTAAGCGTAATAATAACTACAAGTTAGAATAAAAGGGAAATAAACTTGCTTTAATAAAATCGTGCAAAAGAGCTTACTTTTGAACATTGTCAGAATTCGACGAAACATGACCAACCGTTGGTCTAGACCCAAGAATTTGTGGGGTAAATTTGCTAAGCGTAATATTAACTACAAGTTAGTATAAAAGGAAAAAACAAACTTGCTTTAATAAAACAGTGCAAAACAGCTATATTTTGAACGTTCATAGAATTCGAGGAAACTTGACCCAACCGTAGGTCTAGACCGAAGCATTTGTGTGGTAAATTTTCTAAGAGTAATAATACCTAAAAGTTAGTATAAAAGGAAAACAAACTTGCTTTAATAAAACCGTGCAAAACAGCTAAATTTTGAACGTTCTCAGAATTCCACGAAACATAACCCAACCGCAGGTATAGAACCAAGAATTTGTGTGGTTAATAATACCTACAAGTTAGTGTAAAAGGAAAACAAATTTGCTTTAATAAAATTGTGCAAAACAGCTAACTTTTGAACGTTCTACGAATTCGACGAAACTTGTCCCAAACATTGGTCTATATCCAAGCATTTGTGTTGTCTATTTGCTAAGCTTAATAATAACTACAAGTTAGTATAAAAGGAAAATGAATTTGCTTTATAAAACCATTCAAAAAAACTAAATTTTGAGCGTTCTCAAAATTCGACGAAACTTGACACAAACGTTGGTCTACGCCCAAGAATTTGTGTGGTAATTTTGGAAAGCATAATAACAACTACAAGTTAGTACAAAAGGGAAACAAACTTGCTTTAATAAAATCGTGCAAAACAGCTAAATTTTAACGTTCACAGAATTCGACGAAACTTGACACAAATGTTGGTCCAGAGCTGTGAATTTGTGTGGTAAATTGGCTAAGCGTAATAATAACTACAAGTTAGTATAAAAAGGAAATAAACTTGCTTTAATAAAATCGTGCAAAAGTTTTGAACGTTGTCAGAATTCGACGAAACATGACCCAACCGTTAGTCTAGACCCAAGAATTTGTGGGGTAAATTTGCTAAGCGTAATATTACCTACAAGTTAGTATAAAAGGGAAACAAACTTGCTATAATAAAACCGTGCAAAACAGCTAAATTTTCAACGTTCACTGAATTCGAGGAAAGACCCAACCATAGGTCTAGACCGAAGCATTTGTGTGGTAAGTTTTCTAAGCGTAATAATTCCTACAAGTTAGTATAAAAGGAAAACAAACTTGCTTTAATAAAACCGTGCAAAACAGCTAAATTTTGAACATTCTTAGAATTCGACGAAACTTAACCCAATCGTAGATCTAGAACCAAGAATTTGTGTGGTTAATAATACCTACAAGTTAGTGTAAAAGGAAAACAAATTTGCTTCTAATAAAATTGTGCAAAACAGCTAACTTTTGAACGTTCTACGAATTCGACGAAACTTGTCCAAACATTGGTCTATATCCAAGCATTTGTGTTGTATGTTTGCTAAGCTTAATAATAACTACAAGTTAGTATAAAAGCAAAATGAATTTGCTTTATAAAACCGTGCAAAAAAACTAAATTTTGAGCGTTCTCAAAATTCGACGAAACTTGACACAAAAGTTGGCCCACGCCCAAGAATTTGTGTGGTAATTTTGGAAAGCATAATAACAACTACAAGTTAGTACAAAAGGGAAACAAACTTGCTTTAATAAAATCGTGCAAAACAGCTAAATTTTAACGTTCACAGAATTCGACGAAACTTGACACAAACGTTGGTCCAGAGCTGCGAATTTGTGTGGTAAATTGGCTAAGCGTAATAATAACTACAAGTTAGAATAAAAGGGAAATAAACTTGCTTTAATAAAATCGTGTAAAAGAGCTTACTTTTGAACATTGTCAGAATTCGACGAAACATGACCAACCGTTGGTCTAGACCCAAGAATTTGTGGGGTAAATTTGCTAAGCGTAATATTAACTACAAGTTAGTATAAAAGGAAAACAAACTTGCTTTAATAAAACAGTGCAAAACAGCTATATTTTGAACGTTCATAGAATTCGAGGAAACTTGACCCAACCGTAGGTCTAGACCGAAGCATTTGTGTGGTAAATTTTCTAAGAGTAATAATACCTAAAAGTTAGTATAAAAGGAAAACAAACTTGCTTTAATAAAACCGTGCAAAACAGCTAAATTTTGAACGTTCTCAGAATTCCACGAAACATAACCCAACCGCAGGTCTAGAACCAAGAATTTGTGTGGTTAATAATACCTACAAGTTAGTGTAAAAGGAAAACAAATTTGCTTTAATAAAATTGTGCAAAACAGCTAACTTTTGAACGTTCTACGAATTCGACGAAACTTGTCCCAAACATTGGTCTATATCCAAGCATTTGTGTTGTCTATTTGCTAAGCTTAATAATAACTACAAGTTAGTATAAAAGGAAAATGAATTTGCTTTATAAAACCATTCAAAAAAACTAAATTTTGAGCGTTCTCAAAATTCGACGAAACTTGACACAAACGTTGGTCTACGCCCAAGAATTTGTGTGGTAATTTTGGAAAGCATAATAACAACTACAAGTTAGTACAAAAGGGAAACAAACTTGCTTTAATAAAATCGTGCAAAACAGCTAAATTTTAACGTTCACAGAATTCGACGAAACTTGACACAAATGTTGGTCCAGAGCTGTGAATTTGTGTGGTAAATTGGCTAAGCGTAATAATAACTACAAGTTAGTATAAAAAGGAAATAAACTTGCTTTAATAAAATCGTGCAAAAGTTTTGAACGTTGTCTGAATTCGACGAAACATGACCCAACCGTTAGTCTAGACCCAAGAATTTGTGGGGTAAATTTGCTAAGCGTAATATTACCTACAAGTTAGTATAAAAGGGAAACAAACTTGCTATAATAAAACCGTGCAAAACAGCTAAATTTTGAACGTTCACTGAATTCGAGGAAAGACCCAACCGTAGGTCTAGACCGAAGCATTTGTGTGGTAAGTTTTCTAAGCGTAATAATACCTACAAGTTAGTATAAAAGGAAAACAAACTTGCTTTAATAAAACCGTGCAAAACAGCTAAATTTTGAACATTCTTAGAATTCGACGAAACTTAACCCAATCGTAGATCTAGAACCAAGAATTTGTGTGGTTAATAATACCTACATGTTAGTGTAAAAGGAAAACAAATTTGCTTCTAATAAAATTGTGCAAAACAGCTAACTTTTGAACGTTCTACGAATTCGACGAAACTTGTCCAAACATTGGTCTATATCCAAGCATTTGTGTTGTATGTTTGCTAAGCTTAATAATAACTACAAGTTAGTATAAAAGCAAAATGAATTTGCTTTATAAAACCGTGCAAAAAAACTAAATTTTGAGCGTTCTCAAAATTCGACGAAACTTGACACAAAAGTTGGCCCACGCCCAAGAATTTGTGTGGTAATTTTGGAAAGCATAATAACAACTACAAGTTAGTACAAAAGGGAAACAAACTTGCTTTAATAAAATCGTGCAAAACAGCTAAATTTTAACGTTCACAGAATTCGTCGAAACTTGACACAAACGTTGGTCCAGAGCTGCGAATTTGTGTGGTAAATTGGCTAAGCGTAATAATAACTACAAGTTAGAATAAAAGGGAAATAAACTTGCTTTAATAAAATCGTGCAAAAGAGCTTACTTTTGAACATTGTCAGAATTCGACGAAACATGACCAACCGTCGGTCTAGACCCAAAAATTTGTGGGGTAAATTTGCTAAGCGTAATATTACCTAAAAGTTAGTATAAAAGGAAAACAAACTTGCTTTAATAAAACCGTGCAAAACAGCTATATTTTGAACGTTCACAGAATTCGAGAAAACTTGACCCAACCGTAGGTCTAGACCGAAGCATTTGTGTGGTAAATTTTCTAAGAGTAATAATACCTACAAGTTAGTATAAAAGGAAAACAAACTTGCTTTAATAAAACCGTGCAAAACAGCTAAATTTTGAACGTTCTCAGAATTCCACGAAACATAACCCAACCGTAGGTCTAGAACCAAGAATTTGTGTGGTTAATAATACCTACAAGTTAGTGTAAAAGGAAAACAAATTTGCTTTAATAAAATTGTGCAAAACAGCTAACTTTTGAACGTTCTACGAATTCGACGAAACTTGTCCCAAACATTGGTCTATATCCAAGCATTTGTGTTGTCTATTTGCTAAGCTTAATAATAACTACAAGTTAGTATAAAAGGAAAATGAATTTGCTTTATAAAACCATGCAAAAAAACTAAATTTTGAGCGTTCTCAAAATTCGACGAAACTTGACACAAACGTTGGTCTACGCCCAAGAATTTGTGTGGTAATTTTGGAAAGCATAATAACAACTACAAGTTAGTACAAAAGGGAAACAAACTTGCTTTAATAAAATCGTGCAAAACAGCTAAATTTTAACGTTCACAGAATTCGACGAAACTTGACACAAATGTTGGTCCAGAGCTGTGAATTTGTGTGGTAAATTGGCTAAGCGTAATAATAACTACAAGTTAGTATAAAAAGGAAATAAACTTGCTTTAATAAAATCGTGCAAAAGTTTTGAACGTTGTCAGAATTCGACGAAACATGACCCAACCGTTAGTCTAGACCCAAGAATTTGTGGGGTAAATTTGCTAAGCGTAATATTACCTACAAGTTAGTATAAAAGGGAAACAAACTTGCTATAATAAAACCGTGCAAAACAGCTAAATTTTGAACGTTCACTGAATTCGAGGAAAGACCCAACCGTAGGTCTAGACCGAAGCATTTGTGTGGTAAGTTTTCTAAGCGTAATAATTCCTACAAGTTAGTATAAAAGGAAAACAAACTTGCTTTAATAAAACCGTGCAAAACAGCTAAATTTTGAACATTCTTAGAATTCGACGAAACTTAACCCAATCGTAGATCTAGAACCAAGAATTTGTGTGGTTAATAATACCTACAAGTTAGTGTAAAAGGAAAACAAATTTGCTTCTAATAAAATTGTGCAAAACAGCTAACTTTTGAACGTTCTACGAATTCGACGAAACTTGTCCAAACATTGGTCTATATCCAAGCATTTGTGTTGTATGTTTGCTAAGCTTAATAATAACTACAAGTTAGTATAAAAGCAAAATGAATTTGCTTTATAAAACCGTGCAAAAAAACTAAATTTTGAGCGTTCTCAAAATTCGACGAAACTTGACACAAAAGTTGGCCCACGCCCAAGAATTTGTGTGGTAATTTTGGAAAGCATAATAACAACTACAAGTTAGTACAAAAGGGAAACAAACTTGCTTTAATAAAATCGTGCAAAACAGCTAAATTTTAACGTTCACAGAATTCGTCGAAACTTGACACAAACGTTGGTCCAGAGCTGCGAATTTGTGTGGTAAATTGGCTAAGCGTAATAATAACTACAAGTTAGAATAAAAGGGAAATAAACTTGCTTTAATAAAATCGTGCAAAAGAGCTTACTTTTGAACATTGTCAGAATTCGACGAAACATGACCAACCGTCGGTCTAGACCCAAAAATTTGTGGGGTAAATTTGCTAAGCGTAATATTACCTAAAAGTTAGTATAAAAGGAAAACAAACTTGCTTTAATAAAACCGTGCAAAACAGCTATATTTTGAACGTTCACAGAATTCGAGAAAACTTGACCCAACCGTAGGTCTAGACCGAAGCATTTGTGTGGTAAATTTTCTAAGAGTAATAATACCTACAAGTTAGTATAAAAGGAAAACAAACTTGCTTTAATAAAACCGTGCAAAACAGCTAAATTTTGAACGTTCTCAGAATTCCACGAAACATAACCCAACCGTAGGTCTAGAACCAAGAATTTGTGTGGTTAATAATACCTACAAGTTAGTGTAAAAGGAAAACAAATTTGCTTTAATAAAATTGTGCAAAACAGCTAACTTTTGAACGTTCTACGAATTCGACGAAACTTGTCCCAAACATTGGTCTATATCCAAGCATTTGTGTTGTCTATTTGCTAAGCTTAATAATAACTACAAGTTAGTATAAAAGGAAAATGAATTTGCTTTATAAAACCATGCAAAAAAACTAAATTTTGAGCGTTCTCAAAATTCGACGAAACTTGACACAAACGTTGGTCTACGCCCAAGAATTTGTGTGGTAATTTTGGAAAGCA
Organism: Sesamum indicum; assembly: GCF_026168435.1. Taxonomy (NCBI): domain Eukaryota; kingdom Viridiplantae; phylum Streptophyta; class Magnoliopsida; order Lamiales; family Pedaliaceae; genus Sesamum; species Sesamum indicum. The sequence continues at coordinate 10,282,529 of NC_142661.1, forward strand.
TAATAACAACTACAAGTTAGTACAAAAGGGAAACAAACTTGCTTTAATAAAATCGTGCAAAACAGCTAAATTTTAACGTTCACAGAATTCGACGAAACTTGACACAAATGTTGGTCCAGAGCTGTGAATTTGTGTGGTAAATTGGCTAAGCGTAATAATAACTACAAGTTAGTATAAAAAGGAAATAAACTTGCTTTAATAAAATCGTGCAAAAGTTTTGAACGTTGTCAGAATTCGACGAAACATGACCCAACCGTTAGTCTAGACCCAAGAATTTGTGGGGTAAATTTGCTAAGCGTAATATTACCTACAAGTTAGTATAAAAGGGAAACAAACTTGCTATAATAAAACCGTGCAAAACAGCTAAATTTTGAACGTTCACAGAATTCGAGGAAAGACCCAACCGTAGGTCTAGACCAAAGTATTTGTGTGGTAAATTTTCTAAGAGTAATAATACCTACAAGTTAGTATAAAAGGAAAACAAACTTGCTTTAATAAAACCGTGCAAAACAGCTAAATTTTGAACGTTCTCAGAATTCCACGAAACATAACCCAACCGTAGGTCTAGAACCAAGAATTTGTGTGGTTAATAATACCTACAAGTTAGTGTAAAAGGAAAACAAATTTGCTTTAATAAAATTGTGCAAAACAGCTAACTTTTGAACGTTCTACGAATTCGACGAAACTTGTCCCAAACATTGGTCTATATCCAAGCATTTGTGTTGTCTATTTGCTAAGCTTAATAATAACTACAAGTTAGTATAAAAGGAAAATGAATTTGCTTTATAAAACCATGCAAAAAAACTAAATTTTGAGCGTTCTCAAAATTCGACGAAACTTGACACAAACGTTGGTCTACGCCCAAGAATTTGTGTGGTAATTTTGGAAAGCATAATAACAACTACAAGTTAGTACAAAAGGGAAACAAACTTGCTTTAATAAAATCGTGCAAAACAGCTAAATTTTAACGTTCACAGAATTCGACGAAACTTGACACAAATGTTGGTCCAGAGCTGTGAATTTGTGTGGTAAATTGGCTAAGCGTAATAATAACTACAAGTTAGTATAAAAAGGAAATAAACTTGCTTTAATAAAATCGTGCAAAAGTTTTGAACGTTGTCAGAATTCGACGAAACATGACCCAACCGTTAGTCTAGACCCAAGAATTTGTGGGGTAAATTTGCTAAGCGTAATATTACCTACAAGTTAGTATAAAAGGGAAACAAACTTGCTATAATAAAACCGTGCAAAACAGCTAAATTTTGAACGTTCACAGAATTCGAGGAAAGACCCAACCGTAGGTCTAGACCAAAGTATTTGTGTGGTAAGTTTTCTAAGCGTAATAATACCTACAAGTTAGTATAAAAGGAAAACAAACTTGCTTTAATAAAACCGTGCAAAACAGCTAAATTTTGAACATTCTTAGAATTCGACGAAACTTAACCCAATCGTAGATCTAGAACCAAGAATTTGTGTGGTTAATAATACCTACAAGTTAGTGTAAAAGGAAAACAAATTTGCTTCTAATAAAATTGTGCAAAACAGCTAACTTTTGAACGTTCTACGAATTCGACGAAACTTGTCCAAACATTGGTCTATATCCAAGCATTTGTGTTGTATGTTTGCTAAGCTTAATAATAACTACAAGTTAGTATAAAAGGAAAATGAATTTGCTTTATAAAACCGTGCAAAAAAACTAAATTTTGAGCGTTCTCAAAATTCGACGAAACTTGACACAAACGTTGTTCTATGCCCAAGTATTTGTGTGGTAATTTTGGAAAGCATAATAACAACTACAAGTTAGTACAAAAGGGAAACAAACTTGCTTTAATAAAATCGTGCAAAACAGCTAAATTTTAACGTTCACAGAATTCGTCGAAACTTGACACAAACGTTGGTCCAGAGCTGCGAATTTGTGTGGTAAATTGGCTAAGCGTAATAATAACTACAAGTTAGAATAAAAGGGAAATAAACTTGCTTTAATAAAATCGTGCAAAAGAGCTTACTTTTGAACATTGTCAGAATTCGACGAAACATGACCAACCGTCGGTCTAGACCCAAAAATTTGTGGGGTAAATTTGCTAAGCGTAATATTACCTAAAAGTTAGTATAAAAGGAAAACAAACTTGCTTTAATAAAACCGTGCAAAACAGCTATATTTTGAACGTTCACAGAATTCGAGAAAACTTGACCCAACCGTAGGTCTAGACCGAAGCATTTGTGTGGTAAATTTTCTAAGAGTAATAATACCTACAAGTTAGTATAAAAGGAAAACAAACTTTGCTTTAATAAAACCGTGCAAAACAGCTAAATTTTGAACGTTCTCAGAATTCCACGAAACATAACCCAACCGTAGGTCTAGAACCAAGAATTTGTGTGGTTAATAATACCTACAAGTTAGTGTAAAAGGAAAACAAATTTGCTTTAATAAAATTGTGCAAAACAGCTAACTTTTGAACGCTCTACGAATTCGACGAAACTTGTCCCAAACATTGGTCTATATCCAAGCATTTGTGTTGTCTATTTGCTAAGCTTAATAATAACTACAAGTTAGTATAAAAGGAAAATGAATTTGCTTTATAAAACCATGCAAAAAAACTAAATTTTGAGCGTTCTCAAAATTCGACGAAACTTGACACAAACGTTGGTCTACGCCCAAGAATTTGTGTGGTAATTTTGGAAAGCATAATAACAACTACAAGTTAGTACAAAAGGGAAACAAACTTGCTTTAATAAAATCGTGCAAAACAGCTAAATTTTAACGTTCACAGAATTCGACGAAACTTGACACAAATGTTGGTCCAGAGCTGCGAATTTGTGTGGTAAATTGGCTAAGCGTAATAATAACTACAAGTTAGTATAAAAAGGAAATAAACTTGCTTTAATAAAATCGTGCAAAAGTTTTGAACGTTGTCAGAATTCGACGAAACATGACCCAACCGTTAGTCTAGACCCAAGAATTTGTGGGGTAAATTTGCTAAGCGTAATATTACCTACAAGTTAGTATAAAAGGGAAACAAACTTGCTATAATAAAACCGTGCAAAACAGCTAAATTTTGAACGTTCACTGAATTCGAGGAAAGACCCAACCGTAGGTCTAGACCGAAGCATTTGTGTGGTAAGTTTTCTAAGCGTAATAATACCTACAAGTTAGTATAAAAGGAAAACAAACTTGCTTTAATAAAACCGTGCAAAACAGCTAAATTTTGAACATTCTTAGAATTCGACGAAACTTAACCCAATCGTAGATCTAGAACCAAGAATTTGTGTGGTTAATAATACCTACATGTTAGTGTAAAAGGAAAACAAGTTTGCTTCTAATAAAATTGTGCAAAACAGCTAACTTTTGAACGTTCTACGAATTCGACGAAACTTGTCCAAACATTGGTCTATATCCAAGCATTTGTGTTGTATGTTTGCTAAGCTTAATAATAACTACAAGTTAGTATAAAAGCAAAATGAATTTGCTTTATAAAACCGTGCAAAAAAACTAAATTTTGAGCGTTCTCAAAATTCGACGAAACTTGACACAAAAGTTGGCCCACGCCCAAGAATTTGTGTGGTAATTTTGGAAAGCATAATAACAACTACAAGTTAGTACAAAAGGGAAACAAACTTGCTTTAATAAAATCGTGCAAAACAGCTAAATTTTAACGTTCACAGAATTCGACGAAACTTGACACAAACGTTGGTCCAGAGCTGCGAATTTGTGTGGTAAATTGGCTAAGCGTAATAATAACTACAAGTTAGAATAAAAGGGAAATAAACTTGCTTTAATAAAATCGTGCAAAAGAGCTTACTTTTGAACATTGTCAGAATTCGACGAAACATGACCAACCGTTGGTCTAGACCCAAGAATTTGTGGGGTAAATTTGCTAAGCGTAATATTAACTACAAGTTAGTATAAAAGGAAAACAAACTTGCTTTAATAAAACAGTGCAAAACAGCTATATTTTGAACGTTCATAGAATTCGAGGAAACTTGACCCAACCGTAGGTCTAGACCGAAGCATTTGTGTGGTAAATTTTCTAAGAGTAATAATACCTAAAAGTTAGTATAAAAGGAAAACAAACTTGCTTTAATAAAACCGTGCAAAACAGCTAAATTTTGAACGTTCTCAGAATTCCACGAAACATAACCCAACCGCAGGTCTAGAACCAAGAATTTGTGTGGTTAATAATACCTACAAGTTAGTGTAAAAGGAAAACAAATTTGCTTTAATAAAATTGTGCAAAACAGCTAACTTTTGAACGTTCTACGAATTCGACGAAACTTGTCCCAAACATTGGTCTATATCCAAGCATTTGTGTTGTCTATTTGCTAAGCTTAATAATAACTACAAGTTAGTATAAAAGGAAAATGAATTTGCTTTATAAAACCATTCAAAAAAACTAAATTTTGAGCGTTCTCAAAATTCGACGAAACTTGACACAAACGTTGGTCTACGCCCAAGAATTTGTGTGGTAATTTTGGAAAGCATAATAACAACTACAAGTTAGTACAAAAGGGAAACAAACTTGCTTTAATAAAATCGTGCAAAACAGCTAAATTTTAACGTTCACAGAATTCGACGAAACTTGACACAAATGTTGGTCCAGAGCTGTGAATTTGTGTGGTAAATTGGCTAAGCGTAATAATAACTACAAGTTAGTATAAAAAGGAAATAAACTTGCTTTAATAAAATCGTGCAAAAGTTTTGAACGTTGTCAGAATTCGACGAAACATGACCCAACCGTTAGTCTAGACCCAAGAATTTGTGGGGTAAATTTGCTAAGCGTAATATTACCTACAAGTTAGTATAAAAGGGAAACAAACTTGCTATAATAAAACCGTGCAAAACAGCTAAATTTTGAACGTTCACTGAATTCGAGGAAAGACCCAACCATAGGTCTAGACCGAAGCATTTGTGTGGTAAGTTTTCTAAGCGTAATAATTCCTACAAGTTAGTATAAAAGGAAAACAAACTTGCTTTAATAAAACCGTGCAAAACAGCTAAATTTTGAACATTCTTAGAATTCGACGAAACTTAACCCAATCGTAGATCTAGAACCAAGAATTTGTGTGGTTAATAATACCTACAAGTTAGTGTAAAAGGAAAACAAATTTGCTTCTAATAAAATTGTGCAAAACAGCTAACTTTTGAACGTTCTACGAATTCGACGAAACTTGTCCAAACATTGGTCTATATCCAAGCATTTGTGTTGTATGTTTGCTAAGCTTAATAATAACTACAAGTTAGTATAAAAGCAAAATGAATTTGCTTTATAAAACCGTGCAAAAAAACTAAATTTTGAGCGTTCTCAAAATTCGACGAAACTTGACACAAAAGTTGGCCCACGCCCAAGAATTTGTGTGGTAATTTTGGAAAGCATAATAACAACTACAAGTTAGTACAAAAGGGAAACAAACTTGCTTTAATAAAATCGTGCAAAACAGCTAAATTTTAACGTTCACAGAATTCGACGAAACTTGACACAAACGTTGGTCCAGAGCTGCGAATTTGTGTGGTAAATTGGCTAAGCGTAATAATAACTACAAGTTAGAATAAAAGGGAAATAAACTTGCTTTAATAAAATCGTGCAAAAGAGCTTACTTTTGAACATTGTCAGAATTCGACGAAACATGACCAACCGTCGGTCTAGACCCAAAAATTTGTGGGGTAAATTTGCTAAGCGTAATATTACCTACAAGTTAGTATAAAAGGAAAACAAACTTGCTTTAATAAAACCGTGCAAAACAGCTATATTTTGAACGTTCACAGAATTCGAGAAAACTTGACCCAACCGTAGGTCTAGACCGAAGCATTTGTGTGGTAAATTTTCTAAGAGTAATAATACCTACAAGTTAGTATAAAAGGAAAACAAACTTGCTTTAATAAAACCGTGCAAAACAGCTAAATTTTGAACGTTCTCAGAATTCCACGAAACATAACCCAACCGTAGGTCTAGAACCAAGAATTTGTGTGGTTAATAATACCTACAAGTTAGTGTAAAAGGAAAACAAATTTGCTTTAATAAAATTGTGCAAAACAGCTAACTTTTGAACGCTCTACGAATTCGACGAAACTTGTCCCAAACATTGGTCTATATCCAAGCATTTGTGTTGTCTATTTGCTAAGCTTAATAATAACTACAAGTTAGTATAAAAGGAAAATGAATTTGCTTTATAAAACCATGCAAAAAAACTAAATTTTGAGCGTTCTCAAAATTCGACGAAACTTGACACAAACGTTGGTCTACGCCCAAGAATTTGTGTGGTAATTTTGGAAAGCATAATAACAACTACAAGTTAGTACAAAAGGGAAACAAACTTGCTTTAATAAAATCGTGCAAAACAGCTAAATTTTAACGTTCACAGAATTCGACGAAACTTGACACAAATGTTGGTCCAGAGCTGCGAATTTGTGTGGTAAATTGGCTAAGCGTAATAATAACTACAAGTTAGTATAAAAAGGAAATAAACTTGCTTTAATAAAATCGTGCAAAAGTTTTGAACGTTGTCAGAATTCGACGAAACATGACCCAACCGTTAGTCTAGACCCAAGAATTTGTGGGGTAAATTTGCTAAGCGTAATATTACCTACAAGTTAGTATAAAAGGGAAACAAACTTGCTATAATAAAACCGTGCAAAACAGCTAAATTTTGAACGTTCACTGAATTCGAGGAAAGACCCAACCGTAGGTCTAGACCGAAGCATTTGTGTGGTAAGTTTTCTAAGCGTAATAATACCTACAAGTTAGTATAAAAGGAAAACAAACTTGCTTTAATAAAACCGTGCAAAACAGCTAAATTTTGAACATTCTTAGAATTCGACACCCAATCGTAGATCTAGAACCAAGAATTTGTGTGGTTAATAATACCTACAAGTTAGTGTAAAAGGAAAACAAATTTGCTTCTAATAAAATTGTGCAAAACAGCTAACTTTTGAACGTTCTACGAATTCGACGAAACTTGTCCAAACATTGGTCTATATCCAAGCATTTGTGTTGTATGTTTGCTAAGCTTAATAATAACTACAAGTTAGTATAAAAGCAAAATGAATTTGCTTTATAAAACCGTGCAAAAAAACTAAATTTTGAGCGTTCTCAAAATTCGACGAAACTTGACACAAAAGTTGGCCCACGCCCAAGAATTTGTGTGGTAATTTTGGAAAGCATAATAACAACTACAAGTTAGTACAAAAGGGAAACAAACTTGCTTTAATAAAATCGTGCAAAACAGCTAAATTTTAACGTTCACAGAATTCGACGAAACTTGACACAAACGTTGGTCCAGAGCTGCGAATTTGTGTGGTAAATTGGCTAAGCGTAATAATAACTACAAGTTAGAATAAAAGGGAAATAAACTTGCTTTAATAAAATCGTGCAAAAGAGCTTACTTTTGAACATTGTCAGAATTCGACGAAACATGACCAACCGTTGGTCTAGACCCAAAAATTTGTGGGGTAAATTTGCTAAGCGTAATATTACCTACAAGTTAGTATAAAAGGAAAACAAACTTGCTTTAATAAAACCGTGCAAAACAGCTATATTTTGAACGTTCACAGAATTCGAGAAAACTTGACCCAACCGTAGGTCTAGACCGAAGCATTTGTGTGGTAAATTTTCTAAGAGTAATAATACCTACAAGTTAGTATAAAAGGAAAACAAACTTGCTTTAATAAAACCGTGCAAAACAGCTAAATTTTGAACGTTCTCAGAATTCCACGAAACATAACCCAACCGTAGGTCTAGAACCAAGAATTTGTGTGGTTAATAATACCTACAAGTTAGTGTAAAAGGAAAACAAATTTGCTTTAATAAAATTGTGCAAAACAGCTAACTTTTGAACGTTCTACGAATTCGACGAAACTTGTCCCAAACATTGGTCTATATCCAAGCATTTGTGTTGTCTATTTGCTAAGCTTAATAATAACTACAAGTTAGTATAAAAGGAAAATGAATTTGCTTTATAAAACCATGCAAAAAAACTAAATTTTGAGCGTTCTCAAAATTCGACGAAACTTGACACAAACGTTGGTCTACGCCCAAGTATTTGTGTGGTAATTTTGGAAAGCATAATAACAACTACAAGTTAGTACAAAAGGGAAACAAACTTGCTTTAATAAAATCGTGCAAAACAGCTAAATTTTAACGTTCACAGAATTCGTCGAAACTTGACACAAACGTTGGTCCAGAGCTGCGAATTTGTGTGGTAAATTGGCTAAGCGTAATAATAACTACAAGTTAGAATAAAAGGGAAATAAACTTGCTTTAATAAAATCGTGCAAAAGAGCTTACTTTTGAACATTGTCAGAATTCGACGAAACATGACCAACCGTCGGTCTAGACCCAAAAATTTGTGGGGTAAATTTGCTAAGCGTAATATTACCTAAAAGTTAGTATAAAAGGAAAACAAACTTGCTTTAATAAAACCGTGCAAAACAGCTATATTTTGAACGTTCACAGAATTCGAGAAAACTTGACCCAACCGTAGGTCTAGACCGAAGCATTTGTGTGGTAAATTTTCTAAGAGTAATAATACCTACAAGTTAGTATAAAAGGAAAACAAACTTTGCTTTAATAAAACCGTGCAAAACAGCTAAATTTTGAACGTTCTCAGAATTCCACGAAACATAACCCAACCGTAGGTCTAGAACCAAGAATTTGTGTGGTTAATAATACCTACAAGTTAGTATAAAAGGAAAACAAACTTGCTTTAATAAAACAGTGCAAAACAGCTATATTTTGAACGTTCATAGAATTCGAGGAAACTTGACCCAACCGTAGGTCTAGACCGAAGCATTTGTGTGGTAAATTTTCTAAGAGTAATAATACCTAAAAGTTAGTATAAAAGGAAAACAAACTTGCTTTAATAAAACCGTGCAAAACAGCTAAATTTTGAACGTTCTCAGAATTCCACGAAACATAACCCAACCGCAGGTCTAGAACCAAGAATTTGTGTGGTTAATAATACCTACAAGTTAGTGTAAAAGGAAAACAAATTTGCTTTAATAAAATTGTGCAAAACAGCTAACTTTTGAACGTTCTACGAATTCGACGAAACTTGTCCCAAACATTGGTCTATATCCAAGCATTTGTGTTGTCTATTTGCTAAGCTTAATAATAACTACAAGTTAGTATAAAAGGAAAATGAATTTGCTTTATAAAACCATTCAAAAAAACTAAATTTTGAGCGTTCTCAAAATTCGACGAAACTTGACACAAACGTTGGTCTACGCCCAAGAATTTGTGTGGTAATTTTGGAAAGCATAATAACAACTACAAGTTAGTACAAAAGGGAAACAAACTTGCTTTAATAAAATCGTGCAAAACAGCTAAATTTTAACGTTCACAGAATTCGACGAAACTTGACACAAATGTTGGTCCAGAGCTGTGAATTTGTGTGGTAAATTGGCTAAGCGTAATAATAACTACAAGTTAGTATAAAAAGGAAATAAACTTGCTTTAATAAAATCGTGCAAAAGTTTTGAACGTTGTCAGAATTCGACGAAACATGACCCAACCGTTAGTCTAGACCCAAGAATTTGTGGGGTAAATTTGCTAAGCGTAATATTACCTACAAGTTAGTATAAAAGGGAAACAAACTTGCTATAATAAAACCGTGCAAAACAGCTAAATTTTGAACGTTCACTGAATTCGAGGAAAGACCCAACCATAGGTCTAGACCGAAGCATTTGTGTGGTAAGTTTTCTAAGCGTAATAATTCCTACAAGTTAGTATAAAAGGAAAACAAACTTGCTTTAATAAAACCGTGCAAAACAGCTAAATTTTGAACATTCTTAGAATTCGACGAAACTTAACCCAATCGTAGATCTAGAACCAAGAATTTGTGTGGTTAATAATACCTACAAGTTAGTGTAAAAGGAAAACAAATTTGCTTCTAATAAAATTGTGCAAAACAGCTAACTTTTGAACGTTCTACGAATTCGACGAAACTTGTCCAAACATTGGTCTATATCCAAGCATTTGTGTTGTATGTTTGCTAAGCTTAATAATAACTACAAGTTAGTATAAAAGCAAAATGAATTTGCTTTATAAAACCGTGCAAAAAAACTAAATTTTGAGCGTTCTCAAAATTCGACGAAACTTGACACAAAAGTTGGCCCACGCCCAAGAATTTGTGTGGTAATTTTGGAAAGCATAATAACAACTACAAGTTAGTACAAAAGGGAAACAAACTTGCTTTAATAAAATCGTGCAAAACAGCTAAATTTTAACGTTCACAGAATTCGACGAAACTTGACACAAACGTTGGTCCAGAGCTGCGAATTTGTGTGGTAAATTGGCTAAGCGTAATAATAACTACAAGTTAGAATAAAAGGGAAATAAACTTGCTTTAATAAAATCGTGCAAAAGAGCTTACTTTTGAACATTGTCAGAATTCGACGAAACATGACCAACCGTCGGTCTAGACCCAAAAATTTGTGGGGTAAATTTGCTAAGCGTAATATTACCTACAAGTTAGTATAAAAGGAAAACAAACTTGCTTTAATAAAACCGTGCAAAACAGCTATATTTTGAACGTTCACAGAATTCGAGAAAACTTGACCCAACCGTAGGTCTAGACCGAAGCATTTGTGTGGTAAATTTTCTAAGAGTAATAATACCTACAAGTTAGTATAAAAGGAAAACAAACTTGCTTTAATAAAACCGTGCAAAACAGCTAAATTTTGAACGTTCTCAGAATTCCACGAAACATAACCCAACCGTAGGTCTAGAACCAAGAATTTGTGTGGTTAATAATACCTACAAGTTAGTGTAAAAGGAAAACAAATTTGCTTTAATAAAATTGTGCAAAACAGCTAACTTTTGAACGCTCTACGAATTCGACGAAACTTGTCCCAAACATTGGTCTATATCCAAGCATTTGTGTTGTCTATTTGCTAAGCTTAATAATAACTACAAGTTAGTATAAAAGGAAAATGAATTTGCTTTATAAAACCATGCAAAAAAACTAAATTTTGAGCGTTCTCAAAATTCGACGAAACTTGACACAAACGTTGGTCTACGCCCAAGAATTTGTGTGGTAATTTTGGAAAGCATAATAACAACTACAAGTTAGTACAAAAGGGAAACAAACTTGCTTTAATAAAATCGTGCAAAACAGCTAAATTTTAACGTTCACAGAATTCGACGAAACTTGACACAAATGTTGGTCCAGAGCTGCGAATTTGTGTGGTAAATTGGCTAAGCGTAATAATAACTACAAGTTAGTATAAAAAGGAAATAAACTTGCTTTAATAAAATCGTGCAAAAGTTTTGAACGTTGTCAGAATTCGACGAAACATGACCCAACCGTTAGTCTAGACCCAAGAATTTGTGGGGTAAATTTGCTAAGCGTAATATTACCTACAAGTTAGTATAAAAGGGAAACAAACTTGCTATAATAAAACCGTGCAAAACAACTAAATTTTGAACGTTCACTGAATTCGAGGAAAGACCCAACCATAGGTCTAGACCGAAGCATTTGTGTGGTAAGTTTTCTAAGCGTAATAATTCCTACAAGTTAGTATAAAAGGAAAACAAACTTGCTTTAATAAAACCGTGCAAAACAGCTAAATTTTGAACATTCTTAGAATTCGACGAAACTTAACCCAATCGTAGATCTAGAACCAAGAATTTGTGTGGTTAATAATACCTACAAGTTAGTGTAAAAGGAAAACAAATTTGCTTCTAATAAAATTGTGCAAAACAGCTAACTTTTGAACGTTCTACGAATTCGACGAAACTTGTCCAAACATTGGTCTATATCCAAGCATTTGTGTTGTATGTTTGCTAAGCTTAATAATAACTACAAGTTAGTATAAAAGCAAAATGAATTTGCTTTATAAAACCGTGCAAAAAAACTAAATTTTGAGCGTTCTCAAAATTCGACGAAACTTGACACAAAAGTTGGCCCACGCCCAAGAATTTGTGTGGTAATTTTGGAAAGCATAATAACAACTACAAGTTAGTACAAAAGGGAAACAAACTTGCTTTAATAAAATCGTGCAAAACAGCTAAATTTTAACGTTCACAGAATTCGATGAAACTTGACACAAACGTTGGTCCAGAGCTGCGAATTTGTGTGGTAAATTGGCTAAGCGTAATAATAACTACAAGTTAGAATAAAAGGGAAATAAACTTGCTTTAATAAAATCGTGCAAAAGAGCTTACTTTTGAACATTGTCAGAATTCGACGAAACATGACCAACCGTCGGTCTAGACCCAAAAATTTGTGGGGTAAATTTGCTAAGCGTAATATTACCTACAAGTTAGTATAAAAGGAAAACAAACTTGCTTTAATAAAACCGTGCAAAACAGCTATATTTTGAACGTTCACAGAATTCGAGAAAACTTGACCCAACCGTAGGTCTAGACCGAAGCATTTGTGTGGTAAATTTTCTAAGAGTAATAATACCTACAAGTTAGTATAAAAGGAAAACAAACTTGCTTTAATAAAACCGTGCAAAACAGCTAAATTTTGAACGTTCTCAGAATTCCACGAAACATAACCCAACCGTAGGTCTAGAACCAAGAATTTGTGTGGTTAATAATACCTACAAGTTAGTGTAAAAGGAAAACAAATTTGCTTTAATAAAATTGTGCAAAACAGCTAACTTTTGAACGCTCTACGAATTCGACGAAACTTGTCCCAAACATTGGTCTATATCCAAGCATTTGTGTTGTCTATTTGCTAAGCTTAATAATAACTACAAGTTAGTATAAAAGGAAAATGAATTTGCTTTATAAAACCATGCAAAAAAACTAAATTTTGAGCGTTCTCAAAATTCGACGAAACTTGACACAAACGTTGGTCTACGCCCAAGAATTTGTGTGGTAATTTTGGAAAGCATAATAACAACTACAAGTTAGTACAAAAGGGAAACAAACTTGCTTTAATAAAATCGTGCAAAACAGCTAAATTTTAACGTTCACAGAATTCGACGAAACTTGACACAAATGTTGGTCCAGAGCTGCGAATTTGTGTGGTAAATTGGCTAAGCGTAATAATAACTACAAGTTAGTATAAAAAGGAAATAAACTTGCTTTAATAAAATCGTGCAAAAGTTTTGAACGTTGTCAGAATTCGACGAAACATGACCCAACCGTTAGTCTAGACCCAAGAATTTGTGGGGTAAATTTGCTAAGCGTAATATTACCTACAAGTTAGTATAAAAGGGAAACAAACTTGCTATAATAAAACCGTGCAAAACAGCTAAATTTTGAACGTTCACTGAATTCGAGGAAAGACCCAACCGTAGGTCTAGACCGAAGCATTTGTGTGGTAAGTTTTCTAAGCGTAATAATACCTACAAGTTAGTATAAAAGGAAAACAAACTTGCTTTAATAAAACCGTGCAAAACAGCTAAATTTTGAACATTCTTAGAATTCGACACCCAATCGTAGATCTAGAACCAAGAATTTGTGTGGTTAATAATACCTACAAGTTAGTGTAAAAGGAAAACAAATTTGCTTCTAATAAAATTGTGCAAAACAGCTAACTTTTGAACGTTCTACGAATTCGACGAAACTTGTCCAAACATTGGTCTATATCCAAGCATTTGTGTTGTATGTTTGCTAAGCTTAATAATAACTACAAGTTAGTATAAAAGCAAAATGAATTTGCTTTATAAAACCGTGCAAAAAAACTAAATTTTGAGCGTTCTCAAAATTCGACGAAACTTGACACAAAAGTTGGCCCACGCCCAAGAATTTGTGTGGTAATTTTGGAAAGCATAATAACAACTACAAGTTAGTACAAAAGGGAAACAAACTTGCTTTAATAAAATCGTGCAAAACAGCTAAATTTTAACGTTCACAGAATTCGACGAAACTTGACACAAACGTTGGTCCAGAGCTGCGAATTTGTGTGGTAAATTGGCTAAGCGTAATAATAACTACAAGTTAGAATAAAAGGGAAATAAACTTGCTTTAATAAAATCGTGCAAAAGAGCTTACTTTTGAACATTGTCAGAATTCGACGAAACATGACCAACCGTTGGTCTAGACCCAAAAATTTGTGGGGTAAATTTGCTAAGCGTAATATTACCTACAAGTTAGTATAAAAGGAAAACAAACTTGCTTTAATAAAACCGTGCAAAACAGCTATATTTTGAACGTTCACAGAATTCGAGAAAACTTGACCCAACCGTAGGTCTAGACCGAAGCATTTGTGTGGTAAATTTTCTAAGAGTAATAATACCTACAAGTTAGTATAAAAGGAAAACAAACTTGCTTTAATAAAACCGTGCAAAACAGCTAAATTTTGAACGTTCTCAGAATTCCACGAAACATAACCCAACCGTAGGTCTAGAACCAAGAATTTGTGTGGTTAATAATACCTACAAGTTAGTGTAAAAGGAAAACAAATTTGCTTTAATAAAATTGTGCAAAACAGCTAACTTTTGAACGTTCTACGAATTCGACGAAACTTGTCCCAAACATTGGTCTATATCCAAGCATTTGTGTTGTCTATTTGCTAAGCTTAATAATAACTACAAGTTAGTATAAAAGGAAAATGAATTTGCTTTATAAAACCATGCAAAAAAACTAAATTTTGAGCGTTCTCAAAATTCGACGAAACTTGACACAAACGTTGGTCTACGCCCAAGAATTTGTGTGGTAATTTTGGAAAGCATAATAACAACTACAAGTTAGTACAAAAGGGAAACAAACTTGCTTTAATAAAATCGTGCAAAACAGCTAAATTTTAACGTTCACAGAATTCGACGAAACTTGACACAAATGTTGGTCCAGAGCTGCGAATTTGTGTGGTAAATTGGCTAAGCGTAATAATAACTTCAAGTTAGTATAAAAAGGAAATAAACTTGCTTTAATAAAATCGTGCAAAAGTTTTGAACGTTGTCAGAATTCGACGAAACATGACCCAACCGTTAGTCTAGACCCAAGAATTTGTGGGGTAAATTTGCTAAGCGTAATATTACCTACAAGTTAGTATAAAAGGGAAACAAACTTGCTATAATAAAACCGTGCAAAACAGCTAAATTTTGAACGTTCACTGAATTCGAGGAAAGACCCAACCGTAGGTCTAGACCGAAGCATTTGTGTGGTAAGTTTTCTAAGCGTAATAATACCTACAAGTTAGTATAAAAGGAAAACAAACTTGCTTTAATAAAACCGTGCAAAACAGCTAAATTTTGAACATTCTTAGAATTCGACGAAACTTAACCCAATCGTAGATCTAGAACCAAGAATTTGTGTGGTTAATAATACCTACAAGTTAGTGTAAAAGGAAAACAAATTTGCTTCTAATAAAATTGTGCAAAACAGCTAACTTTTGAACGTTCTACGAATTCGACGAAACTTGTCCAAACATTGGTCTATATCCAAGCATTTGTGTTGTATGTTTGCTAAGCTTAATAATAACTACAAGTTAGTATAAAAGCAAAATGAATTTGCTTTATAAAACCGTGCAAAAAAACTAAATTTTGAGCGTTCTCAAAATTCGACGAAACTTGACACAAAAGTTGGCCCACGCCCAAGAATTTGTGTGGTAATTTTGGAAAGCATAATAACAACTACAAGTTAGTACAAAAGGGAAACAAACTTGCTTTAATAAAATCGTGCAAAACAGCTAAATTTTAACGTTCACAGAATTCGACGAAACTTGACACAAACGTTGGTCCAGAGCTGCGAATTTGTGTGGTAAATTGGCTAAGCGTAATAATAACTACAAGTTAGAATAAAAGGGAAATAAACTTGCTTTAATAAAATCGTGCAAAAGAGCTTACTTTTGAACATTGTCAGAATTCGACGAAACATGACCAACCGTTGGTCTAGACCCAAAAATTTGTGGGGTAAATTTGCTAAGCGTAATATTACCTACAAGTTAGTATAAAAGGAAAACAAACTTGCTTTAATAAAACCGTGCAAAACAGCTATATTTTGAACGTTCACAGAATTCGAGAAAACTTGACCCAACCGTAGGTCTAGACCGAAGCATTTGTGTGGTAAATTTTCTAAGAGTAATAATACCTACAAGTTAGTATAAAAGGAAAACAAACTTGCTTTAATAAAACCGTGCAAAACAGCTAAATTTTGAACGTTCTCAGAATTCCACGAAACATAACCCAACCGTAGGTCTAGAACCAAGAATTTGTGTGGTTAATAATACCTACAAGTTAGTGTAAAAGGAAAACAAATTTGCTTTAATAAAATTGTGCAAAACAGCTAACTTTTGAACGTTCTACGAATTCGACGAAACTTGTCCCAAACATTGGTCTATATCCAAGCATTTGTGTTGTCTATTTGCTAAGCTTAATAATAACTACAAGTTAGTATAAAAGGAAAATGAATTTGCTTTATAAAACCATGCAAAAAAACTAAATTTTGAGCGTTCTCAAAATTCGACGAAACTTGACACAAACGTTGGTCTACGCCCAAGAATTTGTGTGGTAATTTTGGAAAGCATAATAACAACTACAAGTTAGTACAAAAGGGAAACAAACTTGCTTTAATAAAATCGTGCAAAACAGCTAAATTTTAACGTTCACAGAATTCGACGAAACTTGACACAAATGTTGGTCCAGAGCTGCGAATTTGTGTGGTAAATTGGCTAAGCGTAATAATAACTTCAAGTTAGTATAAAAAGGAAATAAACTTGCTTTAATAAAATCGTGCAAAAGTTTTGAACGTTGTCAGAATTCGACGAAACATGACCCAACCGTTAGTCTAGACCCAAGAATTTGTGGGGTAAATTTGCTAAGCGTAATATTACCTACAAGTTAGTATAAAAGGGAAACAAACTTGCTATAATAAAACCGTGCAAAACAGCTAAATTTTGAACGTTCACTGAATTCGAGGAAAGACCCAACCGTAGGTCTAGACCGAAGCATTTGTGTGGTAAGTTTTCTAAGCGTAATAATACCTACAAGTTAGTATAAAAGGAAAACAAACTTGCTTTAATAAAACCGTGCAAAACAGCTAAATTTTGAACATTCTTAGAATTCGACGAAACTTAACCCAATCGTAGATCTAGAACCAAGAATTTGTGTGGTTAATAATACCTACAAGTTAGTGTAAAAGGAAAACAAATTTGCTTCTAATAAAATTGTGCAAAACAGCTAACTTTTGAACGTTCTACGAATTCGACGAAACTTGTCCAAACATTGGTCTATATCCAAGCATTTGTGTTGTATGTTTGCTAAGCTTAATAATAACTACAAGTTAGTATAAAAGCAAAATGAATTTGCTTTATAAAACCGTGCAAAAAAACTAAATTTTGAGCGTTCTCAAAATTCGACGAAACTTGACACAAAAGTTGGCCCACGCCCAAGAATTTGTGTGGTAATTTTGGAAAGCATAATAACAACTACAAGTTAGTACAAAAGGGAAACAAACTTGCTTTAATAAAATCGTGCAAAACAGCTAAATTTTAACGTTCACAGAATTCGACGAAACTTGACACAAACGTTGGTCCAGAGCTGCGAATTTGTGTGGTAAATTGGCTAAGCGTAATAATAACTACAAGTTAGAATAAAAGGGAAATAAACTTGCTTTAATAAAATCGTGCAAAAGAGCTTACTTTTGAACATTGTCAGAATTCGACGAAACATGACCAACCGTCGGTCTAGACCCAAAAATTTGTGGGGTAAATTTGCTAAGCGTAATATTACCTACAAGT
Organism: Sesamum indicum; assembly: GCF_026168435.1. Classification (NCBI taxonomy): domain Eukaryota; kingdom Viridiplantae; phylum Streptophyta; class Magnoliopsida; order Lamiales; family Pedaliaceae; genus Sesamum; species Sesamum indicum. Next base: position 10,300,157 of record NC_142661.1, read on the forward strand.
TAGTATAAAAGGAAAACAAACTTGCTTTAATAAAACCGTGCAAAACAGCTATATTTTGAACGTTCACAGAATTCGAGAAAACTTGACCCAACCGTAGGTCTAGACCGAAGCATTTGTGTGGTAAATTTTCTAAGAGTAATAATACCTACAAGTTAGTATAAAAGGAAAACAAACTTGCTTTAATAAAACCGTGCAAAACAGCTAAATTTTGAACGTTCTCAGAATTCCACGAAACATAACCCAACCGTAGGTCTAGAACCAAGAATTTGTGTGGTTAATAATACCTACAAGTTAGTGTAAAAGGAAAACAAATTTGCTTTAATAAAATTGTGCAAAACAGCTAACTTTTGAACGTTCTACGAATTCGACGAAACTTGTCCCAAACATTGGTCTATATCCAAGCATTTGTGTTGTCTATTTGCTAAGCTTAATAATAACTACAAGTTAGTATAAAAGGAAAATGAATTTGCTTTATAAAACCATGCAAAAAAACTAAATTTTGAGCGTTCTCAAAATTCGACGAAACTTGACACAAACGTTGGTCTACGCCCAAGAATTTGTGTGGTAATTTTGGAAAGCATAATAACAACTACAAGTTAGTACAAAAGGGAAAGAAACTTGCTTTAATAAAATCGTGCAAAACAGCTAAATTTTAACGTTCACAGAATTCGACGAAACTTGACAAAAATGTTGGTCCAGAGCTGTGAATTTGTGTGGTAAATTGGCTAAGCGTAATAATAACTACAAGTTAGTATAAAAAGGAAATAAACTTGCTTTAATAAAATCGTGCAAAAGTTTTGAACGTTGTCAGAATTCGACGAAACATGACCCAACCGTTAGTCTAGACCCAAGAATTTGTGGGGTAAATTTGCTAAGCGTAATATTACCTACAAGTTAGTATAAAAGGGAAACAAACTTGCTATAATAAAACCGTGCAAAACAGCTAAATTTTGAACGTTCACAGAATTCGAGGAAAGACCCAACCGTAGGTCTAGACCAAAGTATTTGTGTGGTAAGTTTTCTAAGCGTAATAATACCTACAAGTTAGTATAAAAGGAAAACAAACTTGCTTTAATAAAACCGTGCAAAACAGCTAAATTTTGAACGTTCTCAGAATTCGACGAAACTTAACCCAATCGTAGATCTAGAACCAAGAATTTGTGTGGTTAATAATACCTACAAGTTAGTGTAAAAGGAAAACAAATTTGCTTTAATAAAATTGTGCAAAACAGCTAACTTTTGAACGTTCTACGAATTCGACGAAACTTGTCCCAAACATTGGTCTATATCCAAGCATTTGTGTTGTCTATTTGCTAAGCTTAATAATAACTACAAGTTAGTATAAAAGGAAAATGAATTTGCTTTATAAAACCATGCAAAAAAACTAAATTTTGAGCGTTCTCAAAATTCGACGAAACTTGACACAAACGTTGGTCTACGCCCAAGAATTTGTGTGGTAATTTTGGAAAGCATAATAACAACTACAAGTTAGTACAAAAGGGAAAGAAACTTGCTTTAATAAAATCGTGCAAAACAGCTAAATTTTAACGTTCACAGAATTCGACGAAACTTGACAAAAATGTTGGTCCAGAGCTGTGAATTTGTGTGGTAAATTGGCTAAGCGTAATAATAACTACAAGTTAGTATAAAAAGGAAATAAACTTGCTTTAATAAAATCGTGCAAAAGTTTTGAACGTTGTCAGAATTCGACGAAACATGACCCAACCGTTAGTCTAGACCCAAGAATTTGTGGGGTAAATTTGCTAAGCGTAATATTACCTACAAGTTAGTATAAAAGGGAAACAAACTTGCTATAATAAAACCGTGCAAAACAGCTAAATTTTGAACGTTCACAGAATTCGAGGAAAGACCCAACCGTAGGTCTAGACCAAAGTATTTGTGTGGTAAGTTTTCTAAGCGTAATAATACCTACAAGTTAGTATAAAAGGAAAACAAACTTGCTTTAATAAAACCGTGCAAAACAGCTAAATTTTGAACATTCTTAGAATTCGACGAAACTTAACCCAATCGTAGATCTAGAACCAAGAATTTGTGTGGTTAATAATACCTACAAGTTAGTGTAAAAGGAAAACAAATTTGCTTCTAATAAAATTGTGCAAAACAGCTAACTTTTGAACGTTCTACGAATTCGACGAAACTTGTCCAAACATTGGTCTATATCCAAGCATTTGTGTTGTATGTTTGCTAAGCTTAATAATAACTACAAGTTAGTATAAAAGCAAAATGAATTTGCTTTATAAAACCGTGCAAAAAAACTAAATTTTGAGCGTTCTCAAAATTCGACGAAACTTGACACAAAAGTTGGCCCACGCCCAAGAATTTGTGTGGTAATTTTGGAAAGCATAATAACAACTACAAGTTAGTACAAAAGGGAAACAAACTTGCTTTAATAAAATCGTGCAAAACAGCTAAATTTTAACGTTCACAGAATTCAACGAAACTTGACACAAACGTTCGTCCAGAGCTGCGAATTTGTGTGGTAAATTGGCTAAGCGTAATAATAACTACAAGTTAGAATAAAAGGGAAATAAACTTGCTTTAATAAAATCGTGCAAAAGAGCTTACTTTTGAACATTGTCAGAATTCGACGAAACATGACCAACCGTCGGTCTAGACCCAAAAATTTGTGGGGTAAATTTGCTAAGCGTAATATTACCTACAAGTTAGTATAAAAGGAAAACAAACTTGCTTTAATAAAACCGTGCAAAACAGCTATATTTTGAACGTTCACAGAATTCGAGAAAACTTGACCCAACCGTAGGTCTAGACCGAAGCATTTGTGTGGTAAATTTTCTAAGAGTAATAATACCTACAAGTTAGTATAAAAGGAAAACAAACTTGCTTTAATAAAACCGTGCAAAACAGCTAAATTTTGAACGTTCTCAGAATTCCACGAAACATAACCCAACCGTAGGTCTAGAACCAAGAATTTGTGTGGTTAATAATACCTACAAGTTAGTGTAAAAGGAAAACAAATTTGCTTTAATAAAATTGTGCAAAACAGCTAACTTTTGAACGTTCTACGAATTCGACGAAACTTGTCCCAAACATTGGTCTATATCCAAGCATTTGTGTTGTCTATTTGCTAAGCTTAATAATAACTACAAGTTAGTATAAAAGGAAAATGAATTTGCTTTATAAAACCATGCAAAAAAACTAAATTTTGAGCGTTCTCAAAATTCGACGAAACTTGACACAAACGTTGGTCTACGCCCAAGAATTTGTGTGGTAATTTTGGAAAGCATAATAACAACTACAAGTTAGTACAAAAGGGAAACAAACTTGCTTTAATAAAATCGTGCAAAACAGCTAAATTTTAACGTTCACAGAATTCGACGAAACTTGACACAAATGTTGGTCCAGAGCTGCGAATTTGTGTGGTAAATTGGCTAAGCGTAATAATAACTACAAGTTAGTATAAAAAGGAAATAAACTTGCTTTAATAAAATCGTGCAAAAGTTTTGAACGTTGTCAGAATTCGACGAAACATGACCCAACCGTTAGTCTAGACCCAAGAATTTGTGGGGTAAATTTGCTAAGCGTAATATTACCTACAAGTTAGTATAAAAGGGAAACAAACTTGCTATAATAAAACCGTGCAAAACAGCTAAATTTTGAACGTTCACTGAATTCGAGGAAAGACCCAACCGTAGGTCTAGACCGAAGCATTTGTGTGGTAAGTTTTCTAAGCGTAATAATACCTACAAGTTAGTATAAAAGGAAAACAAACTTGCTTTAATAAAACCGTGCAAAACAGCTAAATTTTGAACATTCTTAGAATTCGACGAAACTTAACCCAATCGTAGATCTAGAACCAAGAATTTGTGTGGTTAATAATACCTACAAGTTAGTGTAAAAGGAAAACAAATTTGCTTCTAATAAAATTGTGCAAAACAGCTAACTTTTGAACGTTCTACGAATTCGACGAAACTTGTCCAAACATTGGTCTATATCCAAGCATTTGTGTTGTATGTTTGCTAAGCTTAATAATAACTACAAGTTAGTATAAAAGCAAAATGAATTTGCTTTATAAAACCGTGCAAAAAAACTAAATTTTGAGCGTTCTCAAAATTCGACGAAACTTGACACAAAAGTTGGCCCACGCCCAAGAATTTGTGTGGTAATTTTGGAAAGCATAATAACAACTACAAGTTAGTACAAAAGGGAAACAAACTTGCTTTAATAAAATCGTGCAAAACAGCTAAATTTTAACGTTCACAGAATTCGACGAAACTTGACACAAACGTTGGTCCAGAGCTGCGAATTTGTGTGGTAAATTGGCTAAGCGTAATAATAACTACAAGTTAGAATAAAAGGGAAATAAACTTGCTTTAATAAAATCGTGCAAAAGAGCTTACTTTTGAACATTGTCAGAATTCGACGAAACATGACCAACCGTTGGTCTAGACCCAAGAATTTGTGGGGTAAATTTGCTAAGCGTAATATTAACTACAAGTTAGTATAAAAGGAAAACAAACTTGCTTTAATAAAACAGTGCAAAACAGCTATATTTTGAACGTTCATAGAATTCGAGGAAACTTGACCCAACCGTAGGTCTAGACCGAAGCATTTGTGTGGTAAATTTTCTAAGAGTAATAATACCTACAAGTTAGTATAAAAGGAAAACAAACTTGCTTTAATAAAACCGTGCAAAACAGCTAAATTTTGAACGTTCTCAGAATTCCACGAAACATAACCCAACCGCAGGTCTAGAACCAAGAATTTGTGTGGTTAATAATACCTACAAGTTAGTGTAAAAGGAAAACAAATTTGCTTTAATAAAATTGTGCAAAACAGCTAACTTTTGAACGTTCTACGAATTCGACGAAACTTGTCCCAAACATTGGTCTATATCCAAGCATTTGTGTTGTCTATTTGCTAAGCTTAATAATAACTACAAGTTAGTATAAAAGGAAAATGAATTTGCTTTATAAAACCATTCAAAAAAACTAAATTTTGAGCGTTCTCAAAATTCGACGAAACTTGACACAAACGTTGGTCTACGCCCAAGAATTTGTGTGGTAATTTTGGAAAGCATAATAACAACTACAAGTTAGTACAAAAGGGAAAGAAACTTGCTTTAATAAAATCGTGCAAAACAGCTAAATTTTAACGTTCACAGAATTCGACGAAACTTGACAAAAATGTTGGTCCAGAGCTGTGAATTTGTGTGGTAAATTGGCTAAGCGTAATAATAACTACAAGTTAGTATAAAAAGGAAATAAACTTGCTTTAATAAAATCGTGCAAAAGTTTTGAACGTTGTCAGAATTCGACGAAACATGACCCAACCGTTAGTCTAGACCCAAGAATTTGTGGGGTAAATTTGCTAAGCGTAATATTACCTACAAGTTAGTATAAAAGGGAAACAAACTTGCTATAATAAAACCGTGCAAAACAGCTAAATTTTGAACGTTCACAGAATTCGAGGAAAGACCCAACCGTAGGTCTAGACCAAAGTATTTGTGTGGTAAGTTTTCTAAGCGTAATAATACCTACAAGTTAGTATAAAAGGAAAACAAACTTGCTTTAATAAAACCGTGCAAAACAGCTAAATTTTGAACATTCTTAGAATTCGACGAAACTTAACCCAATCGTAGATCTAGAACCAAGAATTTGTGTGGTTAATAATACCTACAAGTTAGTGTAAAAGGAAAACAAATTTGCTTCTAATAAAATTGTGCAAAACAGCTAACTTTTGAACGTTCTACGAATTCGACGAAACTTGTCCAAACATTGGTCTATATCCAAGCATTTGTGTTGTATGTTTGCTAAGCTTAATAATAACTACAAGTTAGTATAAAAGCAAAATGAATTTGCTTTATAAAACCGTGCAAAAAAACTAAATTTTGAGCGTTCTCAAAATTCGACGAAACTTGACACAAAAGTTGGCCCACGCCCAAGAATTTGTGTGGTAATTTTGGAAAGCATAATAACAACTACAAGTTAGTACAAAAGGGAAACAAACTTGCTTTAATAAAATCGTGCAAAACAGCTAAATTTTAACGTTCACAGAATTCGACGAAACTTGACACAAACGTTCGTCCAGAGCTGCGAATTTGTGTGGTAAATTGGCTAAGCGTAATAATAACTACAAGTTAGAATAAAAGGGAAATAAACTTGCTTTAATAAAATCGTGCAAAAGAGCTTACTTTTGAACATTGTCAGAATTCGACGAAACATGACCAACCGTCGGTCTAGACCCAAAAATTTGTGGGGTAAATTTGCTAAGCGTAATATTACCTACAAGTTAGTATAAAAGGAAAACAAACTTGCTTTAATAAAACCGTGCAAAACAGCTATATTTTGAACGTTCACAGAATTCGAGAAAACTTGACCCAACCGTAGGTCTAGACCGAAGCATTTGTGTGGTAAATTTTCTAAGAGTAATAATACCTACAAGTTAGTATAAAAGGAAAACAAACTTGCTTTAATAAAACCGTGCAAAACAGCTAAATTTTGAACGTTCTCAGAATTCCACGAAACATAACCCAACCGTAGGTCTAGAACCAAGAATTTGTGTGGTTAATAATACCTACAAGTTAGTGTAAAAGGAAAACAAATTTGCTTTAATAAAATTGTGCAAAACAGCTAACTTTTGAACGTTCTACGAATTCGACGAAACTTGTCCCAAACATTGGTCTATATCCAAGCATTTGTGTTGTCTATTTGCTAAGCTTAATAATAACTACAAGTTAGTATAAAAGGAAAATGAATTTGCTTTATAAAACCATGCAAAAAAACTAAATTTTGAGCGTTCTCAAAATTCGACGAAACTTGACACAAACGTTGGTCTACGCCCAAGAATTTGTGTGGTAATTTTGGAAAGCATAATAACAACTACAAGTTAGTACAAAAGGGAAACAAACTTGCTTTAATAAAATCGTGCAAAACAGCTAAATTTTAACGTTCACAGAATTCGACGAAACTTGACACAAATGTTGGTCCAGAGCTGCGAATTTGTGTGGTAAATTGGCTAAGCGTAATAATAACTACAAGTTAGTATAAAAAGGAAATAAACTTGCTTTAATAAAATCGTGCAAAAGTTTTGAACGTTGTCAGAATTCGACGAAACATGACCCAACCGTTAGTCTAGACCCAAGAATTTGTGGGGTAAATTTGCTAAGCGTAATATTACCTACAAGTTAGTATAAAAGGGAAACAAACTTGCTATAATAAAACCGTGCAAAACAGCTAAATTTTGAACGTTCACTGAATTCGAGGAAAGACCCAACCGTAGGTCTAGACCGAAGCATTTGTGTGGTAAGTTTTCTAAGCGTAATAATACCTACAAGTTAGTATAAAAGGAAAACAAACTTGCTTTAATAAAACCGTGCAAAACAGCTAAATTTTGAACATTCTTAGAATTCGACGAAACTTAACCCAATCGTAGATCTAGAACCAAGAATTTGTCTGGTTAATAATACCTACAAGTTAGTGTAAAAGGAAAACAAATTTGCTTCTAATAAAATTGTGCAAAACAGCTAACTTTTGAACGTTCTACGAATTCGACGAAACTTGTCCAAACATTGGTCTATATCCAAGCATTTGTGTTGTATGTTTGCTAAGCTTAATAATAACTACAAGTTAGTATAAAAGCAAAATGAATTTGCTTTATAAAACCGTGCAAAAAAACTAAATTTTGAGCGTTCTCAAAATTCGACGAAACTTGACACAAAAGTTGGCCCACGCCCAAGAATTTGTGTGGTAATTTTGGAAAGCATAATAACAACTACAAGTTAGTACAAAAGGGAAACAAACTTGCTTTAATAAAATCGTGCAAAACAGCTAAATTTTAACGTTCACAGAATTCGACGAAACTTGACACAAACGTTGGTCCAGAGCTGCGAATTTGTGTGGTAAATTGGCTAAGCGTAATAATAACTACAAGTTAGAATAAAAGGGAAATAAACTTGCTTTAATAAAATCGTGCAAAAGAGCTTACTTTTGAACATTGTCAGAATTCGACGAAACATGACCAACCGTTGGTCTAGACCCAAGAATTTGTGGGGTAAATTTGCTAAGCGTAATATTAACTACAAGTTAGTATAAAAGGAAAACAAACTTGCTTTAATAAAACAGTGCAAAACAGCTATATTTTGAACGTTCATAGAATTCGAGGAAACTTGACCCAACCGTAGGTCTAGACCGAAGCATTTGTGTGGTAAATTTTCTAAGAGTAATAATACCTACAAGTTAGTATAAAAGGAAAACAAACTTGCTTTAATAAAACCGTGCAAAACAGCTAAATTTTGAACGTTCTCAGAATTCCACGAAACATAACCCAACCGCAGGTCTAGAACCAAGAATTTGTGTGGTTAATAATACCTACAAGTTAGTGTAAAAGGAAAACAAATTTGCTTTAATAAAATTGTGCAAAACAGCTAACTTTTGAACGTTCTACGAATTCGACGAAACTTGTCCCAAACATTGGTCTATATCCAAGCATTTGTGTTGTCTATTTGCTAAGCTTAATAATAACTACAAGTTAGTATAAAAGGAAAATGAATTTGCTTTATAAAACCATTCAAAAAAACTAAATTTTGAGCGTTCTCAAAATTCGACGAAACTTGACACAAACGTTGGTCTACGCCCAAGAATTTGTGTGGTAATTTTGGAAAGCATAATAACAACTACAAGTTAGTACAAAAGGGAAAGAAACTTGCTTTAATAAAATCGTGCAAAACAGCTAAATTTTAACGTTCACAGAATTCGACGAAACTTGACACAAATGTTGGTCCAGAGCTGTGAATTTGTGTGGTAAATTGGCTAAGCGTAATAATAACTACAAGTTAGTATAAAAAGGAAATAAACTTGCTTTAATAAAATCGTGCAAAAGTTTTGAACGTTGTCAGAATTCGACGAAACATGACCCAACCGTTAGTCTAGACCCAAGAATTTGTGGGGTAAATTTGCTAAGCGTAATATTACCTACAAGTTAGTATAAAAGGGAAACAAACTTGCTATAATAAAACCGTGCAAAACAGCTAAATTTTGAACGTTCACTGAATTCGAGGAAAGACCCAACCGTAGGTCTAGACCGAAGCATTTGTGTGGTAAGTTTTCTAAGCGTAATAATTCCTACAAGTTAGTATAAAAGGAAAACAAACTTGCTTTAATAAAACCGTGCAAAACAGCTAAATTTTGAACATTCTTAGAATTCGACGAAACTTAACCCAATCGTAGATCTAGAACCAAGAATTTGTCTGGTTAATAATACCTACAAGTTAGTGTAAAAGGAAAACAAATTTGCTTCTAATAAAATTGTGCAAAACAGCTAACTTTTGAACGTTCTACGAATTCGACGAAACTTGTCCAAACATTGGTCTATATCCAAGCATTTGTGTTGTATGTTTGCTAAGCTTAATAATAACTACAAGTTAGTATAAAAGCAAAATGAATTTGCTTTATAAAACCGTGCAAAAAAACTAAATTTTGAGCGTTCTCAAAATTCGACGAAACTTGACACAAAAGTTGGCCCACGCCCAAGAATTTGTGTGGTAATTTTGGAAAGCATAATAACAACTACAAATTAGTACAAAAGGGAAACAAACTTGCTTTAATAAAATCGTGCAAAACAGCTAAATTTTAACGTTCACAGAATTCGACGAAACTTGACACAAACGTTGGTCCAGAGCTGCGAATTTGTGTGGTAAATTGGCTAAGCGTAATAATAACTACAAGTTAGAATAAAAGGGAAATAAACTTGCTTTAATAAAATCGTGCAAAAGAGCTTACTTTTGAACATTGTCAGAATTCGACGAAACATGACCAACCGTCGGTCTAGACCCAAAAATTTGTGGGGTAAATTTGCTAAGCGTAATATTACCTACAAGTTAGTATAAAAGGAAAACAAACTTGCTTTAATAAAACCGTGCAAAACAGCTATATTTTGAACGTTCACAGAATTCGAGAAAACTTGACCCAACCGTAGGTCTAGACCGAAGCATTTGTGTGGTAAATTTTCTAAGAGTAATAATACCTACAAGTTAGTATAAAAGGAAAACAAACTTGCTTTAATAAAACCGTGCAAAACAGCTAAATTTTGAACGTTCTCAGAATTCCACGAAACATAACCCAACCGTAGGTCTAGAACCAAGAATTTGTGTGGTTAATAATACCTACAAGTTAGTGTAAAAGGAAAACAAATTTGCTTTAATAAAATTGTGCAAAACAGCTAACTTTTGAACGTTCTACGAATTCGACGAAACTTGTCCCAAACATTGGTCTATATCCAAGCATTTGTGTTGTCTATTTGCTAAGCTTAATAATAACTACAAGTTAGTATAAAAGGAAAATGAATTTGCTTTATAAAACCATGCAAAAAAACTAAATTTTGAGCGTTCTCAAAATTCGACGAAACTTGACACAAACGTTGGTCTACGCCCAAGAATTTGTGTGGTAATTTTGGAAAGCATAATAACAACTACAAGTTAGTACAAAAGGGAAAGAAACTTGCTTTAATAAAATCGTGCAAAACAGCTAAATTTTAACGTTCACAGAATTCGACGAAACTTGACACAAATGTTGGTCCAGAGCTGCGAATTTGTGTGGTAAATTGGCTAAGCGTAATAATAACTACAAGTTAGTATAAAAAGGAAATAAACTTGCTTTAATAAAATCGTGCAAAAGTTTTGAACGTTGTCAGAATTCGACGAAACATGACCCAACCGTTAGTCTAGACCCAAGAATTTGTGGGGTAAATTTGCTAAGCGTAATATTACCTACAAGTTAGTATAAAAGGGAAACAAACTTGCTATAATAAAACCGTGCAAAACAGCTAAATTTTGAACGTTCACTGAATTCGAGGAAAGACCCAACCGTAGGTCTAGACCGAAGCATTTGTGTGGTAAGTTTTCTAAGCGTAATAATACCTACAAGTTAGTATAAAAGGAAAACAAACTTGCTTTAATAAAACCGTGCAAAACAGCTAAATTTTGAACATTCTTAGAATTCGACGAAACTTAACCCAATCGTAGATCTAGAACCAAGAATTTGTGTGGTTAATAATACCTACAAGTTAGTGTAAAAGGAAAACAAATTTGCTTCTAATAAAATTGTGCAAAACAGCTAACTTTTGAACGTTCTACGAATTCGACGAAACTTGTCCAAACATTGGTCTATATCCAAGCATTTGTGTTGTATGTTTGCTAAGCTTAATAATAACTACAAGTTAGTATAAAAGCAAAATGAATTTGCTTTATAAAACCGTGCAAAAAAACTAAATTTTGAGCGTTCTCAAAATTCGACGAAACTTGACACAAAAGTTGGCCCACGCCCAAGAATTTGTGTGGTAATTTTGGAAAGCATAATAACAACTACAAGTTAGTACAAAAGGGAAACAAACTTGCTTTAATAAAATCGTGCAAAACAGCTAAATTTTAACGTTCACAGAATTCGACGAAACTTGACACAAACGTTGGTCCAGAGCTGCGAATTTGTGTGGTAAATTGGCTAAGCGTAATAATAACTACAAGTTAGAATAAAAGGGAAATAAACTTGCTTTAATAAAATCGTGCAAAAGAGCTTACTTTTGAACATTGTCAGAATTCGACGAAACATGACCAACCGTTGGTCTAGACCCAAGAATTTGTGCGGTAAATTTGCTAAGCGTAATATTAACTACAAGTTAGTATAAAAGGAAAACAAACTTGCTTTAATAAAACAGTGCAAAACAGCTATATTTTGAACGTTCACAGAATTCGAGGAAACTTGACCCAACCGTAGGTCTAGACCGAAGCATTTGTGTGGTAAATTTTCTAAGAGTAATAATACCTACAAGTTAGTATAAAAGGAAAACAAACTTGCTTTAATAAAACCGTGCAAAACAGCTAAATTTTGAACGTTCTCAGAATTCCACGAAACATAACCCAACCGCAGGTCTAGAACCAAGAATTTGTGTGGTTAATAATACCTACAAGTTAGTGTAAAAGGAAAACAAATTTGCTTTAATAAAATTGTGCAAAACAGCTAACTTTTGAACGTTCTACGAATTCGACGAAACTTGTCCCAAACATTGGTCTATATCCAAGCATTTGTGTTGTCTATTTGCTAAGCTTAATAATAACTACAAGTTAGTATAAAAGGAAAATGAATTTGCTTTATAAAACCATGCAAAAAAACTAAATTTTGAGCGTTCTCAAAATTCGACGAAACTTGACACAAACGTTGGTCTACGCCCAAGAATTTGTGTGGTAATTTTGGAAAGCATAATAACAACTACAAGTTAGTACAAAAGGGAAACAAACTTGCTTTAATAAAATCGTGCAAAACAGCTAAATTTTAACGTTCACAGAATTCGACGAAACTTGACACAAATGTTGGTCCAGAGCTGCGAATTTGTGTGGTAAATTGGCTAAGCGTAATAATAACTACAAGTTAGTATAAAAAGGAAATAAACTTGCTTTAATAAAATCGTGCAAAAGTTTTGAACGTTGTCAGAATTCGACGAAACATGACCCAACCGTTAGTCTAGACCCAAGAATTTGTGGGGTAAATTTGCTAAGCGTAATATTACCTACAAGTTAGTATAAAAGGGAAACAAACTTGCTATAATAAAACCGTGCAAAACAGCTAAATTTTGAACGTTCACTGAATTCGAGGAAAGACCCAACCGTAGGTCTAGACCGAAGCATTTGTGTGGTAAGTTTTCTAAGCGTAATAATACCTACAAGTTAGTATAAAAGGAAAACAAACTTGCTTTAATAAAACCGTGCAAAACAGCTAAATTTTGAACATTCTTAGAATTCGACGAAACTTAACCCAATCGTAGATCTAGAACCAAGAATTTGTGTGGTTAATAATACCTACAAGTTAGTGTAAAAGGAAAACAAATTTGCTTCTAATAAAATTGTGCAAAACAGCTAACTTTTGAACGTTCTACGAATTCGGCGAAACTTGTCCAAACATTGGTCTATATCCAAGCATTTGTGTTGTATGTTTGCTAAGCTTAATAATAACTACAAGTTAGTATAAAAGCAAAATGAATTTGCTTTATAAAACCGTGCAAAAAAACTAAATTTTGAGCGTTCTCAAAATTCGACGAAACTTGACACAAAAGTTGGCCCACGCCCAAGAATTTGTGTGGTAATTTTGGAAAGCATAATAACAACTACAAGTTAGTACAAAAGGGAAACAAACTTGCTTTAATAAAATCGTGCAAAACAGCTAAATTTTAACGTTCACAGAATTCGACGAAACTTGACACAAACGTTGGTCCAGAGCTGCGAATTTGTGTGGTAAATTGGCTAAGCGTAATAATAACTACAAGTTAGAATAAAAGGGAAATAAACTTGCTTTAATAAAATCGTGCAAAAGAGCTTACTTTTGAACATTGTCAGAATTCGACGAAACATGACCAACCGTTGGTCTAGACCCAAGAATTTGTGCGGTAAATTTGCTAAGCGTAATATTAACTACAAGTTAGTATAAAAGGAAAACAAACTTGCTTTAATAAAACAGTGCAAAACAGCTATATTTTGAACGTTCACAGAATTCGAGGAAACTTGACCCAACCGTAGGTCTAGACCGAAGCATTTGTGTGGTAAATTTTCTAAGAGTAATAATACCTACAAGTTAGTATAAAAGGAAAACAAACTTGCTTTAATAAAACCGTGCAAAACAGCTAAATTTTGAACGTTCTCAGAATTCCACGAAACATAACCCAACCGCAGGTCTAGAACCAAGAATTTGTGTGGTTAATAATACCTACAAGTTAGTGTAAAAGGAAAACAAATTTGCTTTAATAAAATTGTGCAAAACAGCTAACTTTTGAACGTTCTACGAATTCGACGAAACTTGTCCCAAACATTGGTCTATATCCAAGCATTTGTGTTGTCTATTTGCTAAGCTTAATAATAACTACAAGTTAGTATAAAAGGAAAATGAATTTGCTTTATAAAACCATGCAAAAAAACTAAATTTTGAGCGTTCTCAAAATTCGACGAAACTTGACACAAACGTTGGTCTACGCCCAAGAATTTGTGTGGTAATTTTGGAAAGCATAATAACAACTACAAGTTAGTACAAAAGGGAAACAAACTTGCTTTAATAAAATCGTGCAAAACAGCTAAATTTTAACGTTCACAGAATTCGACGAAACTTGACACAAATGTTGGTCCAGAGCTGCGAATTTGTGTGGTAAATTGGCTAAGCGTAATAATAACTACAAGTTAGTATAAAAAGGAAATAAACTTGCTTTAATAAAATCGTGCAAAAGTTTTGAACGTTGTCAGAATTCGACGAAACATGACCCAACCGTTAGTCTAGACCCAAGAATTTGTGGGGTAAATTTGCTAAGCGTAATATTACCTACAAGTTAGTATAAAAGGGAAACAAACTTGCTATAATAAAACCGTGCAAAACAGCTAAATTTTGAACGTTCACTGAATTCGAGGAAAGACCCAACCGTAGGTCTAGACCGAAGCATTTGTGTGGTAAGTTTTCTAAGCGTAATAATACCTACAAGTTAGTATAAAAGGAAAACAAACTTGCTTTAATAAAACCGTGCAAAACAGCTAAATTTTGAACATTCTTAGAATTCGACGAAACTTAACCCAATCGTAGATCTAGAACCAAGAATTTGTGTGGTTAATAATACCTACAAGTTAGTGTAAAAGGAAAACAAATTTGCTTCTAATAAAATTGTGCAAAACAGCTAACTTTTGAACGTTCTACGAATTCGGCGAAACTTGTCCAAACATTGGTCTATATCCAAGCATTTGTGTTGTATGTTTGCTAAGCTTAATAATAACTACAAGTAAGTATAAAAGCAAAATGAATTTGCTTTATAAAACCGTGCAAAAAAACTAAATTTTGAGCGTTCTCAAAATTCGACGAAACTTGACACAAAAGTTGGCCCACGCCCAAGAATTTGTGTGGTAATTTTGGAAAGCATAATAACAACTAAAAGTTAGTACAAAAGGGAAACAAACTTGCTTTAATAAAATCGTGCAAAACAGCTAAATTTTAACGTTCACAGAATTCGACGAAACTTGACACAAACGTTGGTCCAGAGCTGCGAATTTGTGTGGTAAATTGGCTAAGCGTAATAATAACTACAAGTTAGAATAAAAGGGAAATAAACTTGCTTTAATAAAATCGTGCAAAAGAGCTTACTTTTGAACATTGTCAGAATTCGACGAAACATGACCAACCGTTGGTCTAGACCCAAGAATTTGTGCGGTAAATTTGCTAAGCGTAATATTAACTACAAGTTAATATAAAAGGAAAACAAACTTGCTTTAATAAAACAGTGCAAAACAGCTATATTTTGAACGTTCACAGAATTCGAGGAAACTTGACCCAACCGTAGGTCTAGACCGAAGCATTTGTGTGGTAAATTTTCTAAGAGTAATAATACCTACAAGTTAGTATAAAAGGAAAACAAACTTGCTTTAATAAAACCGTGCAAAACAGCTAAATTTTGAACGTTCTCAGAATTCCACGAAACATAACCCAACCGCAGGTCTAGAACCAAGAATTTGTGTGGTTAATAATACCTACAAGTTAGTGTAAAAGGAAAACAAATTTGCTTTAATAAAATTGTGCAAAACAGCTAACTTTTGAACGTTCTACGAATTCGACGAAACTTGTCAAAACATTGGTCTATATCCAAGCATTTGTGTTGTATGTTTGCTAAGCTTAATAATAACTACAAGTTAGTATAAAAGCAAAATGAATTTGCTTTATAAAACCGTGCAAAAAAACTAAATTTTGAGCGTTCTCAAAATTCGACGAAACTTGACACAAAAGTTGGCCCACGCCCAAGAATTTGTGTGGTAATTTTGGAAAGCATAATAACAACTACAAGTTAGTACAAAAGGGAAACAAACTTGCTTTAATAAAATCGTGCAAAACAGCTAAATTTTAACGTTCACAGAATTCGACGAAACTTGACACAAACGTTGGTCCAGAGCTGCGAATTTGTGTGGTAAATTGGCTAAGCGTAATAATAACTACAAGTTAGAATAAAAGGGAAATAAACTTGCTTTAATAAAATCGTGCAAAAGAGCTTACTTTTGAACATTGTCAGAATTCGACGAAACATGACCAACCGTTGGTCTAGACCCAAAAATTTGTGGGGTAAATTTGCTAAGCGTAATATTACCTACAAGTTAGTATAAAAGGAAAACAAACTTGCTTTAATAAAACCGTGCAAAACAGCTATATTTTGAACGTTCACAGAATTCGAGAAAACTTGACCCAACCGTAGGTCTAGACCGAAGCATTTGTGTGGTAAATTTTCTAAGAGTAATAATACCTACAAGTTAGTATAAAAGGAAAACAAACTTGCTTTAATAAAACCGTGCAAAACAGCTAAATTTTGAACGTTCTCAGAATTCCACGAAACATAACCCAACCGTAGGTCTAGAACCAAGAATTTGTGTGGTTAATAATACCTACAAGTTAGTGTAAAAGGAAAACAAATTTGCTTTAATAAAATTGTGCAAAACAGCTAACTTTTGAACGTTCTACGAATTCGACGAAACTTGTCCCAAACATTGGTCTATATCCAAGCATTTGTGTTGTCTATTTGCTAAGCTTAATAATAACTACAAGTTAGTATAAAAGGAAAATGAATTTGCTTTATAAAACCATGCAAAAAAACTAAATTTTGAGCGTTCTCAAAATTCGACGAAACTTGACACAAACGTTGGTCTACGCCCAAGAATTTGTGTGGTAATTTTGGAAAGCATAATAACAACTACAAGTTAGTACAAAAGGGAAACAAACTTGCTTTAATAAAATCGTGCAAAACAGCTAAATTTTAACGTTCACAGAATTCGACGAAACTTGACACAAATGTTGGTCCAGAGCTGCGAATTTGTGTGGTAAATTGGCTAAGCGTAATAATAACTACAAGTTAGTATAAAAAGGAAATAAACTTGCTTTAATAAAATCGTGCAAAAGTTTTGAACGTTGTCAGAATTCGACGAAACATGACCCAACCGTTAGTCTAGACCAGAGAATTTGTGGGGTAAATTTGCTAAGCGTAATATTACCTACAAGTTAGTATAAAAGGGAAACAAACTTGCTATAATAAAACCGTGCAAAACAGCTAAATTTTGAACGTTCACTGAATTCGAGGAAAGACCCAACCGTAGGTCTAGACCGAAGCATTTGTGTGGTAAGTTTTCTAAGCGTAATAATACCTACAAGTTAGTATAAAAGGAAAACAAACTTGCTTTAATAAAACCGTGCAAAACAGCTAAATTTTGAACATTCTTAGAATTCGACGAAACTTAACCCAATCGTAGATCTAGAACCAAGAATTTGTGTGGTTAATAATACCTACAAGTTAGTGTAAAAGGAAAAAAATTTGCTTCTAATAAAATTGTGCAAAACAGCTAACTTTTGAACGTTCTACGAATTCGACGAAACTTGTCCAAACATTGGTCTATATCCAAGCATTTGTGTTGTATGTTTGCTAAGCTTAATAATAACTACAAGTTAGTATAAAAGCAAAATGGATTTGCTTTATAAAACTGTGCAAAAAAACTAAATTTTGAGCGTTCTCAAAATTCGACGAAACTTGACACAAAAGTTGGCCCACGCCCAAGAATTTGTGTGGTAATTTTGGAAAGCATAATAACAACTACAAGTTAGTACAAAAGGGAAACAAACTTGCTTTAATAAAATCGTGCAAAACAGCTAAATTTTAACGTTCACAGAATTCGACGAAACTTGACACAAACGTAGGTCCAGAGCTGCGAATTTGTGTGGTAAATTGGCTAAGCGTAATAATAACTACAAGTTAGAATAAAAGGAAAATAAACTTGCTTTAATAAAATCGTGCAAAAGAGCTTACTTTTGAACATTGTCAGAATTCGACGAAACATGACCAACCGTTGGTCTAGACCCAAGAATTTGTGGGGTAAATTTGCTAAGCGTAATATTAACTACAAGTTAGTATAAAAGGAAAACAAACTTGCTTTAATAAAACCGTGCAAAACAGCTATATTTTGAACGTTCACAGAATTCGAGGAAACTTGACCCAACCGTAGGTCTAGACCGAAGCATTTGTGTGGTAAATTTTCTAAGAGTAATAATACCTACAAGTTAGTATAAAAGGAAAACAAACTTGCTTTAATAAAACCGTGCAAAACAGCTAAATTTTGAACGTTCTCAGAATTCCACGAAACATAACCCAACCGCAGGTCTAGAACCAAGAATTTGTGTGGTTAATAATACCTACAAGTTAGTGTAAAAGGAAAACAAATTTGCTTTAATAAAATTGTGCAAAACAGCTAACTTTTGAACGTTCTACGAATTCGACGAAACTTGTCCCAAACATTGGTCTATATCCAAGCATTTGTGTTGTCTATTTGCTAAGCTTAATAATAACTACAAGTTAGTATAAAAGGAAAATGAATTTGCTTTATAAAACCATGCAAAAAAACTAAATTTTGAGCGTTCTCAAAATTCGACGAAACTTGACTCAAACGTTGGTCTACGCCCAAGAATTTGTGTGGTAATTTTGGAAAGCATAATAACAACTACAAGTTAGTACAAAAGGGAAACAAACTTGCTTTAATAAAATCGTGCAAAACAGCTAAATTTTAACGTTCACAGAATTCGACGAAACTTGACACAAATGTTGGTCCAGAGCTGTGAATTTGTGTGGTAAATTGGCTAAGCGTAATAATAACTACAAGTTAGTATAAAAAGGAAATAAACTTGCTTTAATAAAATCGTGCAAAAGTTTTGAACGTTGTCAGAATTCGACGAAACATGACCCAACCGTTAGTCTAGACCCAAGAATTTGTGGGGTAAATTTGCTAACCGTAATATTACCTACAAGTTAGTATAAAAGGGAAACAAACTTGCTATAATAAAACCGTGCAAAACAGCTAAATTTCGAACGTTCACAGAATTCGAGGAAAGACCCAACCGTAGGTCTAGACCGAAGTATTTGTGTGGTAAGTTTTCTAAGCGTAATAATACCTACAAGTTAGTATAAAAGGAAAACAAACTTGCTTTAATAAAACCGTGCAAAACAGCTAAATTTTGAACATTCTTAGAATTCGACGAAACTTAACCCAATCGTAGATCTAGAACCAAGAATTTGTGTGGTTAATAATACCTACAAGTTAGTGTAAAAGGAAAACAAATTTGCTTCTAATAAAATTGTGCAAAACAACTAACTTTTGAACGTTCTACGAATTCGACGAAACTTGTCCCAAACATTGGTCCATATCCAAGCATTTGTGTTGTATATTTGCTATGCTTAATAATAACTACAAGTTAGTATAAAAGAAAAATGAATTTGCTTTAATAAAACCGTGCAAAACAGCTAAATTTTGAGCGTTCACAGAATTCGAGGAAACTTGACCCAACCGTAGGTCTAGACCGAAGCATTTGTGTGGTAAATTTTCTAAGAGTAATAATACCTACAAGTTAGTATAAAAGGGAAACAAAAATAAAGCCGTGCAAAACAGCTAAATTTTGGACGTTCTCAGAATTCCACGAAACATGACCCAACCATAGGTCTAGAGCCAAGAATTTGTCTGGTTAATAATACCTACAAGTTAGTGTAAAAGGAAAACAAATTTGCTTTAATAAAATTGTGCAAAACAGCTAACATTTGAACGTTCTACGAATTCGACGAAACTTGTCCCAAACATTGGTCTATATCCAACCATTTGTGTTGTATATTTGCTAAGCTTAATAATAACTTCAAGTTAGTATAAAAGGGAAATGAATTTGCTTTAATAAAACCGTGCAAAACAGCTAAATTTTGAGCGTTCTCAAAATTCGACGAAAATTGACACAAACGTTGGTCTACGCCCAAGAATTTGTGTGGTAATTTTGGAAAGCATAATAACAACTACAAGTTAGTACAAAAGCGAAACAAACTTGCTTTAATAAAATCGTGCAAAACAGTTAAATTTTAACGTTCACAGAATTCGACGAAACTTGACACAAACGTTGGTCTAGAGCTGCGAATTCGTGTGGTAAATTGTCTAAGCGTAATAATAACTACAAGTTAGTATAAAAGGGAAATAAACTTGCTTTAATAAAATCGTGCAAAAGAGCTTACTTTTGAACGTTGTCAGAATTCGACGAAACCTGACCCAACCGTCGGTCTAGACCCAAGAATTTGTGGGGTAAATTTGCTAAGCGTAATATTACCTACAAGTTAGTATAAAAGGGAAACAAACTTGCTTTAATAAACAGTGCAAAACAGCTAAATTTTGAACGTTCATAGAATTCGAGGAAACTTGACCCAACTGTAGGTTTAGAACTAAGAATTTGTGTTGTTAATAATACCTACAAGTTAGTGCAAAAGGACAACAAATTTGATTTAATAAAATTGTGCAAAACAGCTAACTTTTGAACATTCTACGAATTCGACGAACCTTGTCCCAAACATTGGTCTATATCCAAGCATTTGTGTTGTATATTTGCTAAGCTCAATAATAACTACAAGTTAGTATAAAAGGAAAATGAATTTGCTTTATAAAACCGTGCAAAAAAACAAAATTTTGAGCGTTCTCAAAATTCGACGAAACTTGACACAAACGTTGGTCTACGCCCAAGAATTTGTGTGGTAATTTTGGAAAGCATAATAACAACTACAAGTTAGTACAAAAGGGAAACAAACTTGCTTTAATAAAATCGTGCAAAACAGCTAAATTTTAACGTTCACAGAATTCGACGAAACTTGACACAAATGTTGGTCCAGAGCTGTGAATTTGTGTGGTAAATTGGCTAAGCGTAATAATAACTACAAGTTAGTATAAAAAGGAAATAAACTTGCTTTAATAAAATCGTGCAAAAGTTTTGAACGTTGTCAGAATTCGACGAAACATGACCCAACCGTTAGTCTAGACCCAAGAATTTGTGGGGTAAATTTGCTAAGCGTAATATTACCTACAAGTTAGTATAAAAGGAAAACAAACTTGCTATAATAAAACCGTGCAAAACAGCTAAATTTCGAACGTTCACAGAATTCGAGGAAAGACCCAATCGTAGGTCTAGACCGAAGTATTTGTGTGGTAAGTTTTCTAAGCGTAATAATACCTACAAGTTAGTATAAAAGGAAAACAAACTTGCTTTAATAAAACCGTGCAAAACAGCTAAATTTTGAACATTCTTAGAATTCGACGAAACTTAACCCAATCGTAGATCTAGAACCAAGAATTTGTGTGGTTAATAATACCTACAAGTTAGTGTAAA
The DNA here is from genome assembly GCF_026168435.1 of Sesamum indicum. Taxonomy (NCBI): domain Eukaryota; kingdom Viridiplantae; phylum Streptophyta; class Magnoliopsida; order Lamiales; family Pedaliaceae; genus Sesamum; species Sesamum indicum. The sequence goes on from NC_142661.1 coordinate 10,321,357, forward strand.
AGGAAAACAAATTTGCTTCTAATAAAATTGTGCAAAACAACTAACTTTTGAACGTTCTACGAATTCGACGAAACTTGTCCCAAACATTGGTCCATATCCAAGCATTTGTGTTGTATATTTGCTATGCTTAATAATAACTACAAGTTAGTATAAAAGGAAAATGAATTTGTTTTATAAAATCGTGCAAAAAAACTAAATTTTGAGCGTTCTCAAAATTCGACGAAACTTGACACAAACGTAGGTCTACGCCCAAGAATTTGTGTGGTAATTTTGGAAAGCATAATAACAACTACAAGTTAGTACAAAAGCGAAACAAACATGCTTTAATAAACTCGTGCAAAACAGCTAAATTTTAACGTTCACAGAATTCGACGAAACTTGACACAAACGTTGGTCCAGAGCTGCGAATTTGTGTGGTAAATTGGCTAAGCGTAATAATAACTACAAGTTAGTATAAAAGGGAAATAAACTTGCTTTAATAAAATCGTGCAAAAGAGCTTACTTTTGAACATTGTCAGAATTCGACGAAACATGACCAACCGTTGGTCTAGACCCAAGAATTTGTGGGGTAAATTTGCTAAGCGTAATATTACCTACAAGTTAGTATAAAAGGAAAACAAACTTGCTTTGATAAAACAATGCAAAACAGCTATATTTTGAACGTTCACAGAATTCGAGGAAACTTGACCCAACCGTAGGTCTAGACCGAAGAATTTGTGTGGTAAATTTTCTAAAAGTAATAATACCTACAAGTTAGTATAAAAGGAAAACAAACTTGCTTTAATAAAACCGTGCAAAACAGCTAAATTTTGAACGTTCTCAGAATTCCACGAAACATAACCCAACCGTAGGTCTAGAACCAAGAATTTGTGTGGTTAATAATACCTACAAGTTAGTGTAAAAGGAAAACAAATTTGCTTTAATAAAATTGTGCAAAACAGCTAACTTTTGAACGTTCTACGAATTCGACGAAACTTGTCAAAACATTGGTCTATATCCAAGCATTTGTGTTGTATGTTTGCTAAGCTTAATAATAACTACAAGTTAGTATAAAAGCAAAATGAATTTGCTTTATAAAACCGTGCAAAAAAACTAAATTTTGAGCGTTCTCAAAATTCGACGAAACTTGACACAAAAGTTGGTCCACGCCCAAGAATTTGTGTGGTAATTTTGGAAAGCATAATAACAACTACAAGTTAGTACAAAAGGAAAACAAACTTGCTTTAATAAAATCGTGCAAAACAGCTAAATTTTAACGTTCACAGAATTCGACGAAACTTGACACAAACGTTGGTCCAGAGCTGCGAATTTGTGTGGTAAATTGGCTAAGCGTAATAATAACTACAAGTTAGTATAAAAGGGAAATAAACTTGCTTTAATAAAATCGTGCAAAAGAGCTTACTTTTGAACATTGTCAGAATTCGACGAAACATGACCAACCGTTGGTCTAGACCCAAAAATTTGTGGGGTAAATTTGCTAAGCGTAATATTACCTACAAGTTAGTATAAAAGGAAAACAAACTTGCTTTAATAAAACCGTGCAAAACAGCTATATTTTGAACGTTCACAGAATTCGAGGAAACTTGACCCAACCGTAGGTCTAGACCGAAGCATTTGTGTGGTAAATTTTCTAAGAGTAATAATACCTACAAGTTAGTGTAAAAGGAAAACAAACTTGCTTTAATAAAACCGTGCAAAACAGCTAAATTTTGAACGTTCTCAGAATTCCACGAAACATAACCCAACCGTAGGTCTAGAACCAAGAATTTGTGTGGTTAATAATACCTACAAGTTAGTGTAAAAGGAAAACAAATTTGCTTTAATAAAATTGTGCAAAACAGCTAACTTTTGAACGTTCTACGAATTCGACGAAACTTGTCCCAAACATTGGTCTATATCCAAGCATTTGTGTTGTCTATTTGCTAAGCTTAATAATAACTACAAGTTAGTATAAAAGGAAAATGAATTTGGTTTATAAAACCATGCAAAAAAACTAAATTTTGAGCGTTCTCAAAATTCGACGAAACTTGACACAAACGTTGTTCTACGCCCAAGTATTTGTGTGGTAATTTTGGAAACCATAATAACAACTACAATTAGTACAAAAGGGAAACAAATTTTCAATAATAAAATCGTGCAAAACAGCTAAATTTTAACGTTCACAGAATTCGACGAAACATGACACAAACGTTGGTCTAGGGCTGCGAATTCGTGTGGTAAATTGTCTAAGCGTAATAATAACTACAAGTTAGTATAAAAGGGAAATAAACTTGCTTTAATAAAATCGTGGAAAGTTTTGAACGTTGTCAGAATTCGACGAAACATGACCCAACCGTTGGTCTAGACCCAAGAATTTGTGGGGTAAATTTGCTAAGCGTAATATTACCTACAAGTTAGTATAAAAGGAAAACAAACTTGCTTTAATAAAACCGTGCAAAACAGCTATATTTTGAACGTTCACAGAATTCGAGGAAACTTGACCCAACCGTAGGTCTAGACCGAAGCATTTGTGTGGTAAATTTTCTAAGAGTAATAATACCTACAAGTTAGTATAAAAGGGAAACAAAAATAAAGCCGTGCAAAACAGCTAAATTTTGGACGTTCTCAGAATTCCACGAAACATGACCCAACCATAGGTCTAGAGCCAAGAATTTGTCTGGTTAATAATACCTACAAGTTAGTGTAAAAGGAAAACAAATTTGCTTTAATAAAATTGTGCAAAACAGCTAACATTTGAACGTTCTACGAATTCGACGAAACTTGTCCCAAACATTGGTCTATATCCAACCATTTGTGTTGTATATTTGCTAAACTTAATAATAACTACAAGTTAGTATAAAAGGGAAATGAATTTGCTTTAATAAAACCGTGCAAAACAGCTAAATTTTGAGCGTTCTCAAAATTCGACGAAAATTGACACAAACGTTGGTCTACGCCCAAGAATTTGTGTGGTAATTTTGGAAAGCATAATAACAACTACAAGTTAGTACAAAAGCGAAACAAACTTGCTTTAATAAAATCGTGCAAAACAGTTAAATTTTAACGTTCACAGAATTCGACGAAACTTGACACAAACGTTGGTCTAGAGCTGCGAATTCGTGTGGTAAATTGTCTAAGCGTAATAATAACTACAAGTTAGTATAAAAGGGAAATAAACTTGCTTTAATAAAATCGTGCAAAAGAGCTTACTTTTGAACGTTGTCAGAATTCGACGAAACCGACCCAACCGTCGGTCTAGACCCAAGAATTTGTGGGGTAAATTTGCTAAGCGTAATATTACCTACAAGTTAGTAAAAAAGGGAAACAAACTTGCTTTAATAAACAGTGCAAAACAGCTAAATTTTGAACGTTCATAGAATTCGAGGAAACTTGACCCAACTGTAGGTTTAGAACTAAGAATTTGTGTTGTTAATAATACCTACAAGTTAGTGCAAAAGGACAACAAATTTGATTTAATAAAATTGTGCAAAACAGCTAACTTTTGAACATTCTACAAATTCGACGAACCTTGTCCCAAACATTGGTCTATATCCAAGCATTTGTGTTGTATATTTGCTAAGCTCAATAATAACTACAAGTTAGTATAAAAGGAAAATGAATTTGCTTTATAAAACCGTGCAAAAAAACTAAATTTTGAGCGTTCTCAAAATTCGACGAAACTTGACACAAACGTTGGTCTACGCCCAAGAATTTGTGTGGTAATTTTGGAAAGCATAATAACAACTACAAGTTAGTACAAAAGGGAAACAAACTTGCTTTAATAAAATCGTGCAAAACAGCTAAATTTTAACGTTCACAGAATTCGACGAAACTTGACACAAATGTTGGTCCAGAGCTGTGAATTTGTGTGGTAAATTGGCTAAGCGTAATAATAACTACAAGTTAGTATAAAAGGGAAATAAACTTGCTTTAATAAAATCGTGCAAAAGAGCTTACTTTTGAACGTTGTCAGAATTCGACGAAACCTGACCCAACCGTCGGTCTAGACCCAAGAATTTGTGGGGTAAATTGGCTAAGCGTAATATTACCTACAAGTTAGTATAAAAGGGAAACAAACTTGCTTTAATAAACAGTGCAAAACAGCTAAATTTTGAACGTTCATAGAATTCGAGGAAACTTGACCCAACTGTAGGTTTAGAACTAAGAATTTGTGTTGTTAATAATACCTACAAGTTAGTGCAAAAGGACAACAAATTTGATTTAATAAAATTGTGCAAAACAGCTAACTTTTGAACATTCTACGAATTCGACGAACCTTGTCCCAAACATTGGTCTATATCCAAGCATTTGTGTTGTATATTTGCTAAGCTCAATAATAACTACAAGTTAGTATAAAAGGAAAATGAATTTGCTTTATAAAACCGTGCAAAAAAACTAAATTTTGAGCGTTCTCAAAATTCGACGAAACTTGACACAAACGTTGGTCTACGCCCAAGAATTTGTGTGGTAATTTTGGAAAGCATAATAACAACTACAAGTTAGTACAAAAGGGAAACAAACTTGCTTTAATAAAATCGTGCAAAACAGCTAAATTTTAACGTTCACAGAATTCGACGAAACTTGACACAAATGTTGGTCCAGAGCTGTGAATTTGTGTGGTAAATTGGCTAAGCGTAATAATAACTACAAGTTAGTATAAAAAGGAAATAAACTTGCTTTAATAAAATCGTGCAAAAGTTTTGAACGTTGTCAGAATTCGACGAAACATGACCCAACCGTTAGTCTAGACCCAAGAATTTGTGGGGTAAATTTGCTAAGCGTAATATTACCTACAAGTTAGTATAAAAGGGAAACAAACTTGCTATAATAAAACCGTGCAAAACAGCTAAATTTTGAACGTTCACAGAATTCGAGGAAAGACCCAATCGTAGGTCTAGACCGAAGTATTTGTGTGGTAAGTTTTCTAAGCGTAATAATACCTACAAGTTAGTATAAAAGGAAAACAAACTTGCTTTAATAAAACCGTGCAAAACAGCTAAATTTTGAACATTCTTAGAATTCGACGAAACTTACCCAATCGTAGATCTAGAACCAAGAATTTGTGTGGTTAATAATACCTACAAGTTAGTGTAAAAGGAAAACAAATTTGCTTCTAATAAAATTGTGCAAAACAACTAACTTTTGAACGTTCTACGAATTCGACGAAACTTGTCCCAAACATTGGTCCATATCCAAGCATTTGTGTTGTATATTTGCTATGCTTAATAATAACTACAAGTTAGTATAAAAGGAAAATGAATTTGTTTTATAAAACCGTGCAAAAAAACTAAATTTTGAGCGTTCTCAAAATTCGACGAAACTTGACACAAACGTAGGTCTACGCCCAAGAATTTGTGTGGTAATTTTGGAAAGCATAATAACAACTACAAGTTAGTACAAAAGCGAAACAAACATGCTTTAATAAACTCGTGCAAAACAGCTAAATTTTAACGTTCACAGAATTCGACGAAACTTGACACAAACGTTGGTCCAGAGCTGCGAATTTGTGTGGTAAATTGGCTAAGCGTAATAATAACTACAAGTTAGTATAAAAGGGAAATAAACTTGCTTTAATAAAATCGTGCAAAAGAGCTTACTTTTGAACATTGTCAGAATTCGACGAAACATGACCAACCGTTGGTCTAGACCCAAGAATTTGTGGGGTAAATTTGCTAAGCGTAATATTACCTACAAGTTAGAATAAAAGGAAAACAAACTTGCTTTGATAAAACAGTGCAAAACAGCTATATTTTGAACGTTCACAGAATTCGAGGAAACTTGACCCAACCGTAGATCTAGACCGAAGCATTTGTGTGGTAAATTTTCTAAGAGTAATAATACCTACAAGTTAGTATAAAAGGAAAACAGACTTGCTTTAATAAAACCGTGCAAAACAGCTAAATTTTGAACGTTTTCAGAATTCCACGAAACATAACCCAACCGTAGGTCTAGAACCAAGAATTTGTGTGGTTAATAATACCTACAAGTTAGTGTAAAAGGAAAAAAAATTTGCTTTAATAAAATTGTGCAAAACAGCTAACTTTTGAACGTTCTACGAATTCGACGAAACTTGTCCAAACATTGGTCAATATCCAAGCATTTGTGTTGTATGTTTGCTAAGCTTAATAATAACTACAAGTTAGTATAAAAGCAAAATGAATTTGCTTTATAAAACCGTGCAAAAAAACTAAATTTTGAGCGTTCTCAAAATTCGACGAAACTTGACACAAAAGTTGGTCCACGCCCAAGAATTTGTGTGGTAATTTTGGAAAGCATAATAACAACTACAAGTTAGTACAAAAGGGAAACAAACTTGTTTTAATAAAATCGTGCAAAACAGCTAAATTTTAACGTTCACAGAATTCGACGAAACTTGACACAAACGTTGGTCCAGAGCTGCGAATTTGTGTGGTAAATTGGCTAAGCGTAATAATAACTACAAGTTAGTATAAAAGGGAAATAAACTTGCTTTAATAAAATCGTGCAAAAGAGCTTACTTTTGAACATTGTCAGAATTCGACGAAACATGACCAACCGTTGGTCTAGACCCAAAAATTTGTGGGGTAAATTTGCTAAGCGTAATATTACCTACAAGTTAGTATAAAAGGAAAACAAACTTGCTTTAATAAAACCGTGCAAAACAGCTATATTTTGAACGTTCACAGAATTCGAGGAAACTTGACCCAACCGTAGGTCTAGACCGAAGCATTTGTGTGGTAAATTTTCTAAGAGTAATAATACCTACAAGTTAGTATAAAAGGAAAACAAACTTGCTTTAATAAAACCGTGCAAAACAGCTAAATTTTGAACGTTCTCAGAATTCCACGAAACATAACCCAACCGTAGGTCTAGAACCAAGAATTTGTGTGGTTAATAATACCTACAAGTTAGTGTAAAAGGAAAACAAATTTGCTTTAATAAAATTGTGCAAAACAGCTAACTTTTGAACGTTCTACGAATTCGACGAAACTTGTCCCAAACATTGGTCTATATCCAAGCATTTGTGTTGTCTATTTGCTAAGCTTAATAATAACTACAAGTTAGTATAAAAGGAAAATGAATTTGCTTTATAAAACCGTGCAAAAAAACTAAATTTTGAGCGTTCTCAAAATTCGACGAAACTTGACACAAACGTTGTTCTACGCCCAAGTATTTGTGTGGTAATTTTGGAAACCATAATAACAACTACAAGTTAGTACAAAAGGAAACAAATTTTCAATAATAAAATCGTGCAAAACAGCTAAATTTTAACATTCACAGAATTCGACGAAACTTGACACAAACGTTGGTCTAGAGCTGCAAATTTGTATGGTAAATTGGCTAAGCGTAATAATAACTACAAGTTAGTATAAAAGGGAAATAAACTTGCTTTAATAAAATCGTGTAAAAGTTTTGAACGTTGTCAGAATTCGACGAAACATGACCCAACCGTTGGTCTAGACCCAAGAATTTGTGGGGTAAGATG